>NW_014542172.1:154859-156363 GCF_000741045.1 Vigna radiata var. radiata
TTTTCTATCCATCTTTATATACTTTTCACCTACTTTTATTATTGTATTTAAATAAAAGAACGTGAATGAAATATATTAANTTGTGATATAAAAATGACAATTCTATGAAAAAAAATTAAATTCAATCTAACCATTGAAAATAAATAAAATTGGTATAATTTATTATATAAGAAAATAAAATCAAATAACAATTTTTTCTGAACTACAAAATATTTTAACTACCCAAAACTAAAACAGTATAATTTTCTTTTGTATTAAAAGTATTTTTAATTGAAAGTAAATAAACTTACTTAATTTTTATTTCTTATTATATGTAACATTTTTATTTTTTTTTCAATACAGGATAATATTAATTGACATTTTTTTTTTATAAGAGAAAATTTTAAAAGTATTTAAAATATTAATTACATCACGGCTTGATGTCCTCTTGAAGATTCGTGAGAAAAGAACCAGGTGGAGGTGAATCAACCGAAGAAAATGAATGGAACAATACTGGTGGTGAGGCAAAGTTGTATCAGTGCAGAAATCAGATCTGTATGGATGTATTTGGTATGGTGGCANTGGAAGAAGGTGTTTAGCAACGAAGGAATGGAACGGAGGCTAGCTTGAAGAGGTGTTTACAACTCAGAAGGCTTTCACAAGAGGAAGAAAGTTGCAATGGAGAAACAAGCTATGGAGTGACTCTTGGAAAGGAGAAAATGACTAAGCATTTCAACAGAGTTTTTCTATGATCATCCAAAAGTGAATACATGGTGCAACCAAGGTGAGTTTTATAGACTCTTCACCCTTTGGCCGGTGATGGAAACGTGCTCATCGAAGATGGGTCATGTTCCACGTTTCTAAACATGTGCTAAATGTGCTAAGTTTCTAGAAGTTACATGTATTACACGTTTATTTCTAATTCTAATGTAAGAAGGTTCCCTGGTGCACCCCCTATCAAGCTAATCTCACCCCTGCATGTGTATAAAGGTCTTTTTCACCCCTCTCCTTGATCTCCAATTTTTCATCCAAAGATAGCAAAAACTACTGAACCTTTTGGAGAGTACTCTTGTTGTATTTTCTTGATCATTCCTCGAGTGATAGGACCTTGATGTGTCACCATGCCATCCCCTCGCGTATCATCTCCTCCCTCTTGAGAAGGATTTGACCTCAAATCCATAGGAACATCATCTTCATCAGAATCATAACCTGCAAAAGGTTTAAGGTCAGATACATTAAAGGTAGAATGGACTCCATAGGATGGCGGAAGATCTATTTTGTGGCAAGGTATAAAATGAGCCATTTTGCTAAATCTGTCCACTACCACAAATATAGAATCAAAACCCCTAGCAGTCTTAGGAAGTCCTAATACAAAATCCATACTAATTTCTTCCCAAGGGGTGGAAGCAACATGCAAAGGAGTGTAAAGTCCATGAGGCATTAATTTAGATTTTGATTCCAAACAAGTGATACACTTAAAACAATGCCTTTGAACATCCCTTCTCATGTGAGGCCAAAAGAATTT
>NW_014542172.1:163398-164846 GCF_000741045.1 Vigna radiata var. radiata
ATGAAATCAATTTGATGTTCTATCCCTCTTATAGGTGGAAGCCCAATTGGAATTTCTTTGGGAAATAGATCATCAAATTCCTTCAAAAGTTTTTGTATTGGAAGAGATAGAGTAGAAGTCTTAGAATCACTAGATGTGCATGTGAGTGTTCCTTGACAAAGAAGGAGGTATGAAGGTTGCTCAACTTGAAGTGTATTGATTAAATTCTTTTTATTTAAAAGAACTTCATGTTGAGTAACCTTGGAGGAAACACTAGACTCACAACCCTCTTTCTTTTGTTTTGATCCTTTTTTTCTCTTTTGTTCCTTTTCTTGATCCCTTGTGGACTTCATTTGTGCTTGATCCTAAGCTACCTGGGCAGGAGTCAAAGGATGAAGCACAAATTTCTTATACTTTTTATGTACTGTGATGGTATTGGTTAGACCATGGTGTATAGTATTATGATCAAATTGTCATGGTCTCCCCAATAACACATGGCAAGCTTCCATGGGACTACATCACAAAAAACTTCATCTTTGAAGTTCCCTATGGAAAAAGCCAGCTTGACTTGAGTCTTGACTGTGATATCCCCATCTTCATTTAGCCAATGAAGTTTGTAAGGTTTTGGATGGGGTATTACATCAAGATTCAACTTCTCAACCAATCTTGTACTACAACAATTGCAACAAGAACCACTATCAACAATGAGAGAACAATGATTTTCTTGAACTTTGCATCTTGTATGAAAGATGTTCTGTCTTTGTGATAAATGTTCAAGACTTGGTTGACTACTAAGCACCCTTCTCACCATGAGAAGTTGACCATCATCAGCATATACTTCCTCTTCTTTTTCTGTCTCACCCTCACTTCCACTAGTAGGGATGTCACTTTCACTACTATAAATGTCCTTCCCTCTTAAAATGATGTTTCATTTAGTAGGACATTGAGCAGCTACATGACCCCTTCCTAGACACTTAAAACATTTGATTTCATTTGTTCTAGGGTGGGAAGAGGACTCTTGTTTGGGTTTCTCAATAATTTTGGCTAGAGGTTTAAATGACTCTTTTTCTTTAAAACTNCTCTTTTCAAAAGAGTGAACTTGAGCTCTCTTGTGAGAGGATTTTCTCAAATTTTGTTGTTCTACCTTGATACACATTTGGACAAGACTATCCAAATCTATATAAGGTAAAAGTTCAACCTTATCTCGAATTTCATAATTGAGCCCACTCAAAAATCTAGCCATTGTGAGTTCATCTGTTTCTTCTGTCCTTGCCCTTATCATATACAACTCCATATTTTGTCTATATTGTTCTACAGACATAGAATTTTGTTGTAATCTTTGGAGCTTGTCCATAAGCTCTCTATGATANTAGGAGGGAATATGTCTCCTTCTAAGGGTAGTGATCAAGTCATTCCAATATCTTATTGGAGGATTTTNGCGACGCCTTCTTTCTTCTACTATGGCAGTC
>NW_014542172.1:166891-168877 GCF_000741045.1 Vigna radiata var. radiata
GCAAAGCAAAGAAGTAGGACTCTAAATTCGGACTCTAAAGAGATTCCTAAGCGAAAATTAAAAAAAATGACAAATTGAAAGACTTAAAGAAAAAAAATGGAAATGTAAAGGTGAGGTCTCCTAGGTGAGGCTTAGACTTTGGATCTAAGACACACTCACTGTCTACCAATTTTAGGTTATAAGACTTTAAGTCCAGTTAGCAAATGAGGGAAGAACACTTATGAGCTCTTCCACTTCACTTGCTTGAAATGTCCCTTTACAAAACCAAAGAACAAATGAACTTTTACAAGGAAAAAATTATATGAAATGAAAAGGAAATGAATTGACAAAAGGAGTAAAAGATGTATGCAGCTCTAGCTTCTCAAAAATAGTGAGTGAATTGGTTCAATTCACACTAAACTCTCAGCTGCAAAGTGAGTGAATTCTGCTATCAAACTGCTGTTGTATGAATCAGAGAATTTTGCTGTTGTATGGATAAGAGAATTCTGCTGCTGTTTGCACGTGTATCCTTGTCCATGAGCCAATTTCATACACTTGTTTCTCAATAATGAACTTCCTTTGATGTTTCCTTGTGTGGTGAGTATTCTGAACTGTAACACACCTAATCAATCAACGCATATCAACAATGCAAATCACCTCACTGCTGCCAGAAAATTGCAACCAAAAACCAGAGGAACACAGACCTTTTATCAAACAGGTTGTGTGCAAGATGTTCAATAACCAAAAATCAAGCAATTAATCGGCTAACAACAAAGGGAGCACNTCAAAATGAACTTAAGAATGGCTCTAGAGCAGATTAGAAAAACAATAAAAGACCANAACTGTAAATTGGATTCGAAATAGTGATTCAAAGAAATTGACTCAAACTGTTTGTAGAAATGCCACAGAGAACTAGCAATTTCTACTGCACAAGTTGTTTAATCCAGTTGAGCCAAAATTGAAATTTAGATGTATTGGTTCCTGCAGCCTCTTACTATGCTTTCAACTCTTTTGAATGTTCAATTTATATTTTTGGAACCAAGGCTTTTACTACATCCTCAATTCATCCAATCAATCAAATCCAATTTAGAAATTGAAACAGAAATTGTGTTCACTGTACTGTTACGATTTTTGACTCTAAATTTAGCAAGTACCATATGCAAATTTTGCAGACAGCAATTGGTCAAGTCAGTCAGTTTCAAGCATGTTTGAATGACTAAATCAAACTTTTTTGACCATAATTACATTCAAAATTCCGAGTGTATCAGATTTGGACTATGGCAGTTCTGCCACCAACATTTTTAAGCAACTATACTAGCCAAATTTTGCAATCAAAACTAATTCAACTTGAACACAATTAAACTGAACTTAATACAATCAAAGAAAGTTGCTCCAAGTGGCAGAAAGTAATTTGGATGATTGGCAATGATCTAAATGCTCAATCAAAATATCACGCAGACTAGACCAAGTAGGAAAATTCTGCAGATCGGTTTACTGCAGCTATCAATGCAACTTTAGCTTTTCTATCATATGACCATTGCAAATGCATCAACATTATATTGCTTTAGTGGTATACTATTTTAGAAAGCTTCAGTTAAGCATTTTGGTACATTCAAAATAACGAACCAGACCAAATATCAACCACAACTTCAACAATTTGCATCAGTCAAACAGAAATACAATTGAACACCGATTCAACAGATCTGAGATGGATGGCATAATTTAAACACCCAAGCTCCTTATAGAAATGGTCATTGCTCTTTTGACGGTGCAAGACATGTCCATTTTTACTCCAATCTCAGTTAGGTTAAAAACTTGGTTTCCAACCAGATTTGATGACAGAAAAAATCAAATATACAGGATTGTGACATACATGATATGATGCTCAAACTAAAAGACTCAAAAAAAAAAAAAAAAAACAAAGATTAACCCACTACAAAAAAACACTTATTTAGAGGGGGTTATTTTGGGGAGGTTATAAAAAACCCCCTCAAATTGACATAATAT
>NW_014542172.1:169142-172831 GCF_000741045.1 Vigna radiata var. radiata
AAACCCTTATTCCCTCTAAAAATTCCCTAATTATAAAATTTTTTTCCCCCAATCCCAAATCCTATCTGCCTAAACCCTTCTTCTTCCCTCTAAAAAATATCTTCGAACCCTAAAATCACTTTCCCTCTTGTATTCGCATTCCACCAAAAAATTCATCTCCCTTTCTTCCTTACAGCTCTATTTGGTTTGTCTCTTCCTTTCTTACTTCTTCTATTTCCTCTTTTTCTTTCTTCCTTCTTCTATTTCCTCTTTTCATCATTTTTCGTTTTGATTGCCATGATTATTTTTCTTTTAGAATGGCAGTCGCGAAACCACATGCTAACGGATGCTAACGGAGCTGCAGTGGTGGTTGTGTGGACAAGCAGACGGTGGAGCTTCCAATCGTGTTACAACCCTGAGGTACATCGTTCTACAATCCTTTGTACTTCTCTTTGGTTTCAAGACAAAATGCGGCTTTCATCTTCTGTACACCGCATATATATTGTGGAAGTTCGAGTGCAACTCTCAGCTCCGTTTACCCCTTTCTTTCCCTCCTCACACCTCAATTTTTCGATTCCAATGTTGTTTTTCATTTTCATAATGCTTCTGATGTTTTCCACTTTCACAGTGTTACTGGAATTCTACATAGCGTTGTATGTATGTGTCAATACCCAATTTCGTCCGGATTATTTTTATAGTTTTATTGCATTTTGGTGGTCACATATTTAACCTTTTTATTATTCATTTACCTATTTTCGTTTTTTAGTTCTATTTATTTTATCTTATTGTTTTTATTACCCTTTTTCTTTATTGCTAATTTTGTTTTTATTCTATCTCTTTTTATTTATTTTACTTCTTTTCCTTTTAATTTTTGTTTTTTGTTTTATTTATTTATTTATTTATTTACTTTTATTTTTATTTTTATCTTTTCATTTTGTTTATAATTAAAAAATTATTATTAGTTAAAAGGTTTTAAAATTAGATTAAATTAAAATAAGTTTTAAAAAAAAAATGAATGAAAAAATGAGAAAAAGACAAATTGGCAAAAAAAAGAGGGGACACAGTGGAGGAAAACGGTTTTCTGCTGCAAGGAGACAAATTGATTTTGGGTAGGCAAGGACAAAGGAGTTTTGGGGAGAGCAGAGGCGCGATTTGGTTTGGCAGAGCAGAGGAGAGGAGAGCAAAAATCGTTACTAAAAAAAGTGGCAGGCGGGATGAGACAATAAGGACAAGGAGGTGGCCAAAAGAGCACAACGATAACAACCTAAGCAGAAAAGAGGGCACACAGGGGTTGCATTTTGGTCATCACTCATTTTACAAAGAGAATAGACAGTGAAAAAAGAAAGGAGGAAGGAGCACTGATTTTTCTCTACAAAGAACAATTCTCCTACTGCATCGAGAACGAAGGGAGCTGTGAGAGCAACGTTTGGAACTGCGCCGAGAGAGGAGAAGGAAACCTATCAGATACGCGAGGTTGGGGCTGGCAATCGAGTCTTCAAAAGGTAAGTGAGGCTGCCTTACACTTCATGTTTTTGTCCTTGAACGTATTACTGGTGCATTGCTGCATACGACTATTATCAAATATTTTCCTGCTATGTTGTGAACATTATGTATGGTATTGATGTAATGAATCCTTCCCGTCACCATCACTACCCCCACTGTCTCATGCCCTGTTCTTTCTTCACCCACGGAGTCAACAACCGAGCCAAAAACGATACCCTATCAGCACCTTCATCACACCTTTCTTGGCCACAGCGTAACCACCGCTCCTCCCCTTCCATTTCCAACGACCACGACGCAGCTACCAATCTTTCCAATCCCACAACCCCTCAAACACTGCTTCGACCTTCTTAGCTCACCCCGGTCATCATAGTCGTCCTTCACCTGCAAGAGAAAACGAAAACAACGTAAAGCAAACAAACAGTCAGCCAATGTTCCAGCCCAAACCCCTCACCCTTTTCCATTTGATCTCGGCAGCGAGAGACTCTAGTTCATCGTTCTTCCTCTGATTCCTCCCTCCTGCAAGAGAGAACAACACTCCATGCCAAATCCTCCTTGAAACCAACAGTACCCATGCTCCGTTCATCTCCAATCATCAATAGAGGAGTTGAATCCTCTGTGTCAAATGCAACCACCATTCGAAGAACCTTGAATGCAAACTTGGGAGAGTGCAATGCTCTTTCTTTAACCCAAACCCAGCAACATCATCACCCTCAATCTGCATTACATGAAGTCACAAAAATAAAACCAAAAAAAGAAGGAACCAGCCAAATCAGATTCAACCCCAAATCCCCATCATTCCCACTCGAACCCATCATCCTCAATACACCCACACGCACAATACAAAACACACACTCACTACACTATCGGAGGATCACGCCCAGGCAAGCAGAGCTCGCGTTTCGAAGAGGAAGGTGAATGCATAGCTGTTAGAAGTATGGTCGAGCGGGGAATGCGCAGCGGCGTCGATGTCCAACCTCGTCGGTGGTAGCCGTTCGGAATTCGAAGAGGAAGAAGAGGGGAGGCGTTGCTGCGGTGCGTGAAGAAGATTCGTGTGGTGGCTGACACGGTTGTGCGATGGGAGCTCGGGTCGCCTTCTGGAGGCACGATGATTGCTCGTGATGGTGGTCCGGCGAGAGGTTGGCGCCTCGGTGGCGGCGACGCGCGGAGGTTGGGGCGGACTAGGTACGCGAATGGCGGGCGGTGGTTCTGGCGGCGCGGCGGACGGATGAGAGTGGTGGCAGGAGGTCCGCGAGTACTTCCTCTAGGTTTTCTCGCTCAGAGAAAAGGGTTGGGAGTCTCTCTGTCTCAAGTTTGAGTGAGTGAGAAATGAAGGGGAATGTTTGAACCCCTATAGGACTCTAGGTCCGAAGGGAGCAAAGAGGGCCTGTGTAGGATTCTGGGCCATGCTCTAGTCGCACCCCCCTTTGCTTCCATCCACAGCCCTTTCATTTTCTGTCTGGGCCACTGAACCCAAAACTAAAAACCGTCCCATCCGCACCCCCTATTTCCCATTCTTGCACCCTCTTTGATTTCCAGCTTGGGCCACTGGACCAAGTGAATAATAATCAAATAAAAAAAAAACTTTTATTCCCGCACCCCCTTTTTTTATTCTCACACCGCTCTGTCTCATTTTTTGGGCTCATATTAGGCCAAACAAAAGGTTCTCTCTTGCACAACCCCTTGTTTCATATTCACATCCCCTTTTCCATTTGGGCTTAGGCCCAATCTGCCTTTAGAGATGATTTAGTTTGTACACCCCTATTTTTCATTTTTTCCACCCCTCTTTTTTTATTTTTACCACCCTTTTCCATTTGGGCTTTGGCCCAATTTGGTTATTTTGTTTATTTTATTTTACTTGCCATTTTGTTCCCTTTAGTCTATTTTATCATTATTTTTACTTTATTTTTATTTTCACTTTCATTTTATTTAGTTATTTCCTAGTCATTTCTATTTTTCTACTTATTTGTTTATTTATTTATCTCGTTTTATCTACTTTTAAATAAATATTAAAATGCAAAAATATTTTAAAAGGTTAAGCACACGTGCGACCATTCGCGTCAGCCTTGTGTTAAAACCTTTTTCTCCTTCTTTCAAAAAATACAAAAATATTTTAAAAGGTTTAAGCACACGTGCGACCATTCTCGTCAGCCTTGTGTTAAAACCTTTTCTTCCTTTTTTCAACAAAAAATAATAACAAAAAATATTTT
>NW_014542172.1:173481-175817 GCF_000741045.1 Vigna radiata var. radiata
TAGTTAAAGGTACTGCCTTAGGGCAGGCGTTGTGGGGGTGCTGACACCTTCCCCACACGTAACCGACTCCCGAACCCAATCTTTGGTTTTCGTGGACTGTGCCTTATCTTTTATGGTTTTTTCCATAGTTTTCCAGAATAAACTATGGTGGCGACTCCAAATCTCTTTTTCCAAAAACCTTTTTCAAAATAGTTTTATTTTTTGGATCGTCGTCGTCCCGTCGCGATTTTCCAGTTGCGACAGTATGCAGACAATTCTATTTATCATTTCTAAATAACTTGTTTTATCCTTTATAAGATCCTTCCAGTTAGAAAAAAAATTAATATGACAGTCTTAAAATTAAGGTGAGATTTGAATGAAAAAGAAAATCATGTAAATATTTAGGTAAAGTATAAGTAGTATAAGATTATTTTTTTTATATTAAATAACTTATAGGAATTAGAATGTTTTCCACTTTCACATCGTTACTGAGATTGTATATAGCGTTGTATATGTATGTAGACAATTCTATTTATCATTTCTAAATATCTTGTTTTATGGTATTTGTTTCCAGCACCATAATCTTTGTAGTATTTTATTCAGCAAGTTGTTAAATTTTATAATAACACATTCTAGTATCTAATTTGAATGTTAAGTTTTCCCTTGCAGGTTCAGCTTTAGGACAACTTTATGTTGATTTATTAATATATGATATGTATTTTGATTCAATTTATCAATTTGAATTAATTTATGAATTCGAAAACTTGATTTATTCTTTGGAATGTTGTTTCATAGTTGATTTTGATTTCTATCAACTGTTTTAAATTAGTAGTTTGATTAGTCTAGTCTAGTTTTGATTCGTGTTTTACTAATTAGCTTTAACTAACAGTTTTTGCTACTTTTACTAACTTTTGCACTAACTCTTGTTCGGGCTTTGTTTTCTGTTTTACTCATACAGTTTACTAACTAATGCATCTAACTAATCTTCTATGTTTAGCCATAGCTAATTGTAGGTTCAGGCCAGTGTTCCTCAAAGGGTTGCCCTCCGACCTCCCACATATACTTCTCTTGCTGCAAGGTTTCAGTCAAGTATTCACCCAACTGCCAAATCTTCTTTTGCCCCATGTTTTACCTATGACAATGAGGTACTACTTTTGAAGTAGAATAACTTCAAATAGATATCCTCAAAGCACAGAAAAAGTATATAAATAATGTCAAAAGTATATAAATAATATAAATCTCCTCTTATAAATTAATTTTGAAAATCAAATTAGACTTAAAGTTTATTTTTTTAAATTATTTAAAGTCAAAAATTTATTATTTATTAGTTCGAAGCTTATCTTTCAAACATGTTTCTTGTTTCATTTCTTGATTAGCAAAGACACTCCTAAATATTTCATGTTTGCTTGTTTCAATCTTTAGATCCCACATTTGTGATTAATTTGGCCTTATGCAGCTTTGTCCCATTTGTTTCAGCAATGTAGAAGACATGGCCTTCGAATGTGGGCATCAGGTAAATGGAGATATCCCTGCATTTGTTCAGAAAACATCAAATAGAATGAATTTTATTTGACATTTTTTCTTTTATTTTTCTGCATACATGTTGTGAATGTGGACTAGATCTTCCGTCTTGCCCCATTTGCAGACATGTTGTGTATGTCTATTTGTAGGTGGCATCATGTGCACTAAGTTGTGTGACTGATATTGAGTTACTTAAGTAAATTAAATTCCATTATTGTTCTTAAGATGCCATGTAAGTAAATTCAACATAGCTATCTTTATAAATAATTAAAGGACGTAGGAAGAAATGTTTAGTTTTACTTGTGTTAAAACATGTAATTGAAAATAAAATAGAATTTTTAATTTGTAATAAGACTCAAAAGTTTGTAAGTGGAATATGCCATAATTGGAACACCAAAATTTCTTTGGTTCTTAAGTAGTTCATTCATATTGGCATTGCCCTGGCTTATGGCATTTATTCCTGAATTCTATTTGATTAATTTTTTATATATTATTTTTAAAATGTGAGCACATGTAATTGAGTTTATTTTATTAATTTTTTTTTTATATTATTTTAGCAAGCTCCTGATGCAAATGAGCCAGAGTCTCCTTTGGGTACAAGACAATCATTTGATGGAAGTAACATTTAGGAAGTTTATGATATTGTTTTAGGATAAAATTATACATAGTTTATTATGTATTGAGTAACATTTCTTTCTGTGAGTAACATGAATGTTATCTCCTCCTGTGATTCAATGGTCATATAATTTATATTCTACCTTTGTTCTGTTAGGTTGTGATTTGCTTTCAGCTTCTTAAACAAGAAAATAGATTACTTAGATATGTATAATTTATAT
>NW_014542172.1:176067-177700 GCF_000741045.1 Vigna radiata var. radiata
AATTCTCTGTATTTTATTTATTTTTTATTATAAAAGATAGATTTAATTAAATTAAGAAATTATAAATGTAGGTGGATATTATAAACAAAAAAGAGGTTTCAAACCTTTACAAAATAGTAGTCATTATAGAAGAGGTTAAAATCCTCCACAAAACAACCTCTTCAATATAAATGTGATACCAGGGGTCATAAAAAATCTCCGCAAATTAATAGCGACGACTCTAATTGCGGGGGTTTGAAAAACCTCTGCAAATTAATTTGCGGAGGGTAAAAGCTCTACAAATCGAAAAATAAACCTCCATAAATTGACAGTTTTTTTGTAGTGACCGAATGAAAAAGTAAAAGACTCAAGCAAAACACAGCTAGTATTAAGGAAGACTCCAAACAGAACCTAATCCACAACAAATAATTGAAACAGAATAAAGAACCAGAATCAAGACAATGCAGGAATTTACTGACAGTATGGAAATGAAGAAAGTGACACTTATCTCACGGTTCTAGCTTGAACCTTGCTCTGAATACCACTTGATACATCATGGCTTGATGTCCTCTTGAAGATTCGTGAGAAAAGAACCAGGTGGAGGTGAATCAACCGAAGAAAATGAATGGAACAGTACCGGTGGTGAGGCAATGCTGTATAAGTGCAGAAACCAGATCTGTATGGATATATTTGGTATGGTGGCACCGGAAGAAGGTGTTTAGCAACGAAGGAATGGAACAGAGGCTAGCTTGAAGAGGTGTTTACAACTCATAAGGCTTCCACAAGAGGAAGAAAGTTGCAATGGAGAAACAAGCTATGGAGTGACTCTTGGAAAGGAGAAAATGACTAAGCATTTCAGCAGAGTTTTTCTATGATCATCCAAAAGTGAATACATGATGCAGCCAAGGTGAGTTTTATAGACTCTTCACCCTTTGGCTGCACCTTCTTCATTCTATAACTTACCACTTTAAATCACATGATATTCCTCTTGAATCAATAATATACCTCCAATGTTATACTATGTCATATACACATCATACAACATCAACCATTCTTACTTTGCAATAAAATCAATACACCCTTAATTTACCAAAAACAATTAACTAGACAGTTTGAACCAAACGTTTTAAGCATGAGCCAAGCACTTAATGCATTGTTCGACCATTGGGAATGGGCTGAGTGTCAGTTTAGGACCGAGCACTCTTTGATAGACCGAATGGTCATGAACTGGCACGAACCAAAGAGGGATGAACCCACTTATGACCGAGATCAATCAAGACCGAGATCACACAAGACCGAACGACTATAAACTGTCAAGGCTCAAAAGGAACCATCCACCTTTTCTCACCTAGAGCACACAAGACCGAGAGTAATACTAGACCAAGAGCACACCAGGTCGAGAACAATACAAGGCCGAGAGCGAGGCCGGACCGAACGATTACAACTGGCAAGACTCAAGTGGGACAAACCCATTTATGACCGAGAGTGACACAAGACCGAGAGCAAGACAAGGCCGAGAGCAATACAAGGCTGAGAGCACCTAAGACCAAATGACTATAACTTAGTCATGTTACCAATAAAGGAGTATTGGTAAAACCTGAAGACAAGTTTTGATGATGCTGCAGAATTGTAATTTTTGTTTGTAATAGGAGAA
>NW_014542173.1:0-2559 GCF_000741045.1 Vigna radiata var. radiata
TTAAAACTTTTATTTGAACTTGGTAATATGATTCATTTTGTGTGCATATATTTGTTTGCAGGAGGAACTTCAAGAGATTAGGGAGAACTCTGTTTGTGATCCTCATAATATGAGGCGAAAAAAAACTCTTGCAATATATACAGTTCATGTATTACATTTTGATGAAACAAATGTACTGTTAATATTTATTAGTAATGCAATTTGAACATTNCAATGATGATTGTGTTAGATTTCGTAATGAATTTGACATGGTTTTATACAACACTGACTATTATTTGTGTACGATATTTGTTGCACAATGTCCAGGAATTGTTTTGCATAATGTGTGTTTAAGGTGCTATTTACAAGGTCTTATTTCTGCACTAAAAATATGCATTTCAAAATAAGTCTGATTAAAACATTCCCTTTTCGTGCAAGAACTTAGCCACAACTACCCACTTAAAATGCTTCTGCTACCACTAAAATCTGTGCACCATGACTTCAAACATAAACATTTTCTTGGGGATGGAGTCAATGTAAATGTCTCAATAAAACTTATTTAATGAATTTTATTCAATATATTTGGTGGATAACAAGGTCTGGAGTTCAAAAATAAGTTGTTCATTGCAACATGCCCTCCTCGTGCCGAAAGTTAGTCTAAACTACCCACTTATTATGCCTTAGCTACCACTAAAATTTGTGCACCGTGACTTCAAACATAAACGTTTTCTTAGAGATGGACTGCAATGTAAATGTCTCATTAAAACTTATTTAAAGCATTTTTATTCAATATATTTGGTGGATAACAAGGTCTGCAGTGCAAAAATAATTTGTTCATTGCATGATGCCCTCTTCGTGCAGAAAGTTATTCTAAACTACCCACTTATAATGCCAAAGCTACCACTTAATTCTCTGCACCATAACTTCAAACATAAACGTTTTCTTGGGTATGGAGAGCAATGTAATTGTCTTATTAAAACTTAATTCATGAATGTAATTCAATATATTTGGTGGATAGTAGTGTCTGGAGTTCAAAAATAAGTTGTTCATTAAAAGATGCCCTCTTCGTCCACAAAGTTTTCTTAAACTACCCATTTATATCATCCTTGCTACCACTTTCTATTCTGCAACATGATATTAGTTTATGCATAAAAGTTGAATTGTATTCAATATACAAACCTGCCTAACACAAAAGTTGAAGATGCTTGCCCATCTAAATTCACAAACCTGCCTAACACTTATTTTATGCACACAAACATCACAATCACTAATCAATGTAATAAAAACACCTTCATAAAATCCAAGTAACTTCAAAAAAGTTCAAATAATTAAATGTTTGTACATCAAAATCAAAAGTTCTATTATCCAGGCCATGTAGAATAGTAACATCATAAGTTCTGTTATCAACATCAATATAACTACAACATATTGAAGTACTCATTTCTGTCTTCTACCATNTGCTGTAAATGGAGTTCTCTTGGCCCTACTCTTAATCCTTATTCGAGGTGCAGCTTTCATACGATCATACATTGTGCTTTTCTTGACTGTAGGCTGACCTTCACACCTAGGGGTTTGTTCGTGATGTTGAACCGGTGTGCGTTGTAATGGATCTTCATTTGCGCTAAACGGCATATCATCAAAGTCTTGTCCATTATCATCATTCTTAACTTCACTTGCACTACAAGGCTTATCATCAAAGTCTTCACCATTATCATCATTGGGAACTGTTTTTTTGTCTTCCTTCAAAATACTTTTGAAATGAGCAATACTAGTTTTCATGCTCCCAATAACCCGCGTTTCTTCTTCTATAAAACGAGCTAATTTGACCTTATCTACTCTATTTTGCTGGTTCAATGGCACTTGATATTTGTCAACAGCTTCTTTCACTATAGCATAAGAAAGCTCTTCTTTCGAAATCCCAACATCAACAACAACCTGAATAAGTTAACAAATAACTTAATTTATCAATCACATAATATAATAAACATTTAGCCAACACATTGCTTAAATGAAAAAGTACTCACCGATCCCTTATTGAAAGCATTCTTTATGAACTTGTCACCGATATTCACATGAATCCAATTCAACAACCTTGGAAACTTTGATATCCTTGTACTGTACTTTGAGTTGGATGTCACAAAATGATGACAAAACCATACCTGAAAAGAGTAAATAAAACAAGATTGACACAATAAGTCATCACAAACCTTAACATATCAATCAAATTAATTACTGATTAAATACATAACATATACCTGCAGAAGGTATGCACATCCAGAAACATGAAAATGGCTTCTGCTTCTTTCATTCTTCATTGTTGTTGAAGCACTAGACAAACTTTCTATAAAGTACTCATAAACTACACTACCCCACTTGTAGTTACCCAGACAACCCAATTCAGAAACAAGGTCAAATATAATTGGAAAAACTAATCCACTACGACTGGGGAACAAAAATTCACTTATCCCAACCAATAAATATAAGCTGCAAAAGTGTTCTAATGGAAAATTATCATGTTCCTGTAACAAAAAGTCATACACCATCTTAAGATCTACATTCCCATTAGGAAAGTAGTCCCTA
>NW_014542173.1:3609-27358 GCF_000741045.1 Vigna radiata var. radiata
AAAAATAGTTTTTAACTTTAGGGATTAGAAAATATTGAATGGATGCATACATATGAAAAACCAAAAAATTTGGAAGGTTTATATAACTGAACAAAAAACAGTAAACTGAAAAGGCAAAAAAAGAACCATTTCAAAANGTAAAAAATCATATCAGCTACACTAGAGTACAACAAAGGAAATAAATGACAAAAATTGAGACAGNCAGATNNATATACCATCTACTGCTAATTTATTAAAGAATTCATCTCCAAAGACAAAAGTCAAAGCTACCTTCAGTTTGAGAAGCTCGTGCAGCTTCAAACTCTTTGTGTAGACGCTCAAATATTATCTTGTCTGAATCCCTGCAAACCCAATATTAAAAAGATTGTTACCACAGCATACAACAACTAATGGATGCCATGAAACCACAGTATTAAGAGTATCACAGAATGCATTAAGATATTGACTGAGGAAGAGAGAAGAGACCTTAACATCTTCTAGTAACTAAAATGCACCTTGATTGCATGAACAACGTTTTCAAAACATGCTAGACACTACGCATAAGACATCTATAAAGAAAAATGAAAAATATAAGAGATCCTTCTTACTAATGATCTGGAATGTTCACACATGCTATGATGTCAACATCTCATTGCAACAAAAGGTCTGACTTTGCATGTCAGTCACANTATCAAACCCATATAGCATTTANCAATCAGCCCAAAAAAAGTAAGAAAAAGACAGTGCCTAGTGAGACAATCACTATGGATTAGAGGTTTCAGATATAAAAAATCATTGCTTTATTTTATACATATACAAATGCCAAAAAAAATTAAAAATACTAGGACAATTAAAAAAGGACGGAATTGTGAATATCCACTCTAGTTATCTAAATTCTTCCCAATTATCAAACCAAATCTACAATTATTTTTCATCATCTTCACCAAACTACCAAATCTACTTACCCTTCTCTCCATCTTCATCCATCCCCCCACCAAAAAGGGCCAATGCATTGAAACCTACAACCTAATTCATGGGTCAAGCACCAATTTTAGACTTTACCACCATATCTTATAATACGCTCATTCTATATTGGAACAAAAAATCCATCCACATGAACAAAATATACGCTAATGAAAACCTAACGAATGTAAACAAAAAATATAATTTCACCACATCAAATGAGACCACAAGTATTTGTAGAGAGAAACGTAAAAAAGA
Source organism: Vigna radiata var. radiata (assembly GCF_000741045.1). Lineage (NCBI taxonomy): Eukaryota > Viridiplantae > Streptophyta > Magnoliopsida > Fabales > Fabaceae > Vigna > Vigna radiata. The sequence goes on from NW_014542173.1 coordinate 4,810, forward strand.
CAAGAATAACAACCAAAATAAGAATCAATAGAAGGTAAATGAGAAAGTCAGCAAAGCCCAGCCAAGCATATTGTATCCAGATAAAAATATTTGGCTGTGGTANTAAGAATAATAATAAAAAAAATTGTTACATATTCAACAATGGACNATCTCAGTATTTTTGCAACCAAGGTTCGAAAGTCTCGTAAGGTTCGAAACCTCTCCCACATACAAAAAAAATAAAAAAAAAAACGAAAATACACCTACCTCGTGTAGCGTTCGTCGACGCTGGAAACGTGATGTGGTGGCGCTGGAAGACACCCCAAGACTGACCGGCGGCGCCGCCTCCGGGTTGACCTCCGGTGGCCGTTCAACGGCGAACGACGGTGGAGTCGTCAAGGGGGTTCGGGTCGTTTGTCGGTGCCGGAGCTTTGATCGGTGGCAGACCTTTGATCGGTGGTCCTCCGGCGACGGTTACAGAGCGCCGACGAGACGGTGGGGCAAGGATGAAATGGGGTTGGAAGAAACACTTTCTCTCTCTAGGGTTTCAATTTTGAAATCGTATTTCAAAATCTGAAAAGCAAAAGTGATTTCAAAAATTTTACAATGCCCTCTCTCTCTGTCAGACCAGTTATCCACGTCATTTTAATTTTTTTTTATTTCATAAAATGCTAACCAATCAGAGCCTGACACGTGCAAGGAGTCAAAAATTTGTCATGGAGGGGTTGTCAAAGTATCATTTTCCTCTATAAATAGAGAGCACTTTCTCATTCCAAAGGTTCTGAGTCTTTCTCATTCTCTTCTCTTCCTAGCTTCATTTTTATTTCTCTTCTACAAATTATCTGGGTATAAACTCTATTAGAGTACAGTTTTCTATGATCCTCGAATACTTTCAAGAAGTTTCTGTTGTATCTTGGGACTTGCGCAACACATCGCGTATAAGTCTTTAAGGACAGTGATCTACACGCCTTAGGAAATTGCAGTATGAGATTTTGTAAGCATTTTTCCAACAATCTTAATGACTTATATTTCAATCTCATTAATGTCAAAAATAAAAAAGGTATGGAAAACTTACTTTTATTTTAATGTTTTTATTGTATGATTAATTTGAAAGTTTCTTTGAATTTCTTTTGAAGTGTGGAAGCTAATAGCATATCTGATGATAATTATGATGGTCTTATGTTTGATTATATTTATTTAATTATTAATATAAATATGATTAAATGTTTATAAATATGTGATTAAATGCTCGTTACGTTATTGAATTATATTAGGTTTTGTAATCTGTTATATTAATGGTGATATTTTTTAATATTGTCTGTAATGAAAAAAAAAATTATTCGAGGATGATAGGTAAATATGGTGGCAGTAACCTAAAATGTCAGGTTAGGGAACAATTTATGCTTAAAGTATTCTGAAAAAAAAAAAAAAAAAGAACAGGAACCCTAATTTTTATCCCTTTTCCCAGCTTCGCAATTTTTTTTCTTTCTCGCGCACCAACCCTTAGGTGCCCTCCACCTTTCCTTTTTGCGAAACTCCACCTTTCCTTTTTCTTGTTCTGGGCTCGCGAAGGCGCAAATTTTGGTGTGCACTGAGGTTGATTCTCAGGGTTCTTCGTCGCGCCATCCAGGGAGGGTTTTCTTCTCCTCTTTCGCCATGGTTCGAGCTCGTAGTCGCGCAAGGAGACATCCCTCTACTCCCTCTGTTCCGTTTTGGTCTGCCTTCCAGGGAACTTTTCTTTTTCCTCTACTTTGTTCTGACTTGGATTTTTGGCAAGGAGGAAAGACCAGGTTTAGTGGCACAGGCGCGACGCTCTCTCCTTAGCAGTGTGTGCCGCAGTGGCGGCTCTCCGCGTCTTTAAGGGCGTTCTTGTAGTGGTCGGAATCGCCGAAGCCTCTTGGTCCAGAACTGGCGGAAGGTTGAGTGCGGACAGTGTCGCGGTGGCGGGGGAAGGCGCCGGTGACGTGTTGCGAGGAAGGCCAGCGCGGCAGCGGAGTGAATCGAGTTTCGAATTTTTTTTTGGTTTCTGAAATTGAGAATTGGGGAATTAGGTTTTCGATTCAAAAATTGGGCTTTTCGATCTTGAATTTTGGGGTTCTTGATCCTTCGACTTAGGGTTTCACCTGTTCTCTCAGTTTAAGGGTTTCGAATTGGAATCTGAAATTGAGTTATGGGAATTTCTGGCGTTCTTGTTTTCTTTTCTGGTTTTTGAGGCGGCTGATTTCGCGTATGATGGGTCTTTCTCGTGATGTTTGATTCTCGTGGTAGTCGATGATGGTTTGCGAGACACGGCAGTGAACGTGATGGTGGGTTGCAGCCAGTGGGGTCGCGTCACGGTGGCTGGCGGTGGCAGCTTCGTTCTGACTGAGTTTCTGGGAAATATGGGTTGGACTAACTTTTTGGGCCGTAAAAAACCATTATGGGGCAGTTTTTGAAAGGGTGTTGCTCCCTACACCTCCCTAAGTGGACTTTTACCTTCCCATTAATTTAATTTATTTTAAAAATATTCTACACTTTTCACTATTTTTTTTATTACAAAAATACTCTACATCTTTTCATTATCTTTAAAAATCTTTCTCTTTCTCTCTCTACATTAATGGAACATTTACATGCTTCATTAATGAAGCATTTATATGACTTAAATTTGAAGTTAGATATATTTTCTTAAATAAGTTTGATTCAATCTTATTTTTGTTGTTGAATATATTTTTTTCTTTTTAAATTACTTAATAAATGGTAATACTTTGTTCTAAATTTCTAAAAAAGTGTTTATATACATGTATTTTTTTTACATATAATATTTATAATTTTTAACATTATATTATGTTTAAACTCACCGACATGTTTGACTCAAATAAATTGAATAAAATATTTAATTTATTAGATAAATAATATAAAAATATTATTATACTTAAAATATAAAAAAAAAAAGTTATTTGTTAAAGATTTAGATTTTATTTAGTTCTCGTCATTATAAAGTTAGTATATAATAATAATAATATATCATTTACTATTAATATTATTATGTTTATTATTTTGTATTTGCATTTAACTTTTAATTTTATAAAATGGAAATGGTAGAAGTACTACTATTGAAGTTTCTTCTAAATTTTATATTTTGTAATATGTTACAAATTCAAATCTGAACCATGTGAATGGTCCATTAATGTAGAGAGAGAAAAAGAAAGATGGTTAAGGATAGTGGAGAGGTGTAGGGTATTTTTGGAATAAAGAAAATAGTGGGAAGGTGTAGAATATTTTTGAAATAAATTAAATTAATGGGGAGATACATGTCCCACTTGGGGAGGTGTAGGGAGCAACACCCTTTTTGAAATAATGTCATTAAGAATTTTAATTGGACTGTGGGCCCAGAGTCTGGCACAGAGGACTGTGATTGGTTCAGTTTGACCCAGAGTGTCCAGTTGGACTTGGGTGCAGGTTTGGTTCCGGAGAATTCATAATTTATGGTTTTAATTAATGGAAATAAATTGTAATGAAAATTAATTATAAAGGGAGAGAGAAGAAAATATTAATTTATAATAATTATTATTATAATTATAGGAATAGTTATTACTGTTTATTTAGTAATTAATTGGAAATCATATTAATTTATTGGGAAGAGAAATTAATTTGATTCAGAAAGGAAATTAATGAGTTTTTAAATGGGAATTTGATCTTAATGATGGATTATGATCTATTATTTTGGAATGATATTGTTTGTCATATATTGTTTGAGTGAATCCATGAGCATATTGTATTTTTGAATGAGACTTTAGATAATGATGATTGAATAATGTCACATAGAGAATGAGAATGAAATTGTTGCATGAAATTGTTGCTAGAAATAAACTATTTTTAGGATCGAAGGTGTTAGAATCATAAGGAATGGGAGATAGTATATTACTATCCCAAGAACAATATATTGAGAAACTTTTTAAGAAGTTTGGGTTTTATGACTTAAAAGAAGTTTGGGTTTTATGACTTAAAACCGGTGAGTACCCCTTATGATGCTAAGTGAAAATTAAAGGAGAATCATTATCTCAACCTTAGTATGCCCAGATAATTGGGAGCTTACTGCACTTGATGAGGTTTTTAGACCAGACATTGTTTATGCAGTAGGTAGACTGAGTAGGTATACCCAATGTCAAAATCAGGAAAATCAGGAACATTGGAGTGAACTTTACATGCTTATGAGATACTTAAGAGGTTCGATGGATTATGCCATTGAATATAGTGGATTTCCCATTGTACTTGAAAGGTATAATGATGCTAACTGAACTCTGATTCAAATGAGACAAAATCCACTAGTGGTTATGTATTCACACTTGGGGGTGGTACGATTACATGAAGATCAACCAGACAAACAATTATTGTAAGATCAACGATAAAATCTGAGATTGTTGCTCTCGATATGGCTGATAGTGAGGCTGCGTGGTTGAAAAAAACTACTTAGCAAACATTCCACTAGGAATGAAACCAACCCCATTAGTATCAATACACTGAGATTGCCAATCGGCAATAGCTATAGCTAAAAAGAAGAATTACAATGGAAAGAATAGACATGTACAATTGAGACACCAATTTGGTGAAGCAGCTGCTAAAGAGTGAAACTATTTCCATTGATTATGTGAAGTCAGAATGGAATCTAGCAGATCCTCTGACAAAACCCTGGGAAGACAAATGATTTTAGAAACATCGAGGGGAATGGACTTAAGCCACTTGCAAACAAACAAGTGATGGTAACCCAACCTTTGTGATTGGAGATCCCATGAATAAGGTTCATATGGGTAAAAACAAGTCACTTNTTANTTCTGATAGCACTAAATTGATTTTAATCAATTATGTCTCTTCCTATGGTGTGTGTGTGTGAAAGTGCTAGAGACTGCATTATTGAGAGGTTAAACTTTGTCACTAAAATTCTATGTGGTGAAAGAATTTTAGCTTAAACAAAGTTTTTAATTATTTTCATATCCCTTATGGGTGGTGTATGATTTGCAGCATACACTTGATGAAATCACCTATATTATGGTGTATGATTTGCAGCATACACTTGATGAAATCACCTATATGAGTGTCGAGTGGGGCCGCTTGCATGAGATCTTGGCATGATCTCTAGAGCACTCATGAATACCGGGCACGCGCATGACCTATTTAGCGCAACACAGCGATAACAGCAAGAATTGTGGGGGTGTATTGTGATTGATAAACCTTTAACACACGTCAAGTGTCTTTGGTTCATATAGCTTGCTACACCAACTACACTGTGTGTTAAGTTTCTTGATTTAAGACTGGTTCATATAGCTTGCTATACTGATGCATTACATCCTATGAGACCCAGGATAAAAAGTTTATTTTCTTTCTTTCAACTTTCTCTTGCAATAAGTGGGGGATTGTTGTAAAATATTATTATTTTATTGCAATTTAAAGTTGTGCAACGTTAATATTTTATTAATTAACAACAATCAAATCTTTAAGTGTTGAAACGGTCAAATTTTATGAGTTGAAACAGTCAACTTATCTGTTTTAATTTATTTTATTTATTTTGTTCTTTCCTAGCTCTATAAATAGAGAGCACTTTCCTATTCCAAAGGTTCTGAGTCTTTCTCATTCTCTTCTCTTCTTAGCTTCATTTTTATTTCTCTTCTACAAATTATCCTGGGTATAAACTCTATTAGAGTAGAGTTTCTTGTTAGTTTTGTGATCCTCGAATACTTTCGAGAAATTCCTGTTGTATCCTGAGGGACTTGCGCAACACATCGCGGATAAGTCCTAGGGACGGTGATCTACACACCTCAGGAGATTGATTGTAAGCATTTTTCCAACAGTTTTGACATCATTAGGTTTTCTCATCATAGATACGGTTTTATTTTTTTTTTCGAAGTAATTGACAATTTGCATTAAAAAAAGTGACCGAATTTAGTACTTTGTAAGTATTAGTTGCTCCAATATGCGACACCTATTATGCAGCTGGAACTGATGTTTACTATGCTCATTCTTGTTTTCCTTTTGGCAGTCTGCAAAATTTAACAACTTAAACAGCTAAAAGCAAGTAGAATATACTCTCTGTTGTTATATTTTTTTTTTTGGATGAAGATTATAATATTCTTTTGATTCTTCTACCGAATAAAACTTGGTGTCCTTCTTTTGTATTATTCTGTTATTTTTAATGAAGAAAGGAAAGGATGAATGAGATGTTGGCAATACATATGGACTGCAGAATGTCTTCATGCATTACCATTCAGTTTTGGGAACTGATAATGGAAGCATAAAGAAAATATAAAGATAAATGACCAAAAGAAAAAACGAATATACAAAATTTCAAATTCTTACTTTGTTTCTTTAAATATAATTTTAAATAACCAAATCACTCTGATAAAATCTTATAATTTCAATATTTTTTTAAATTATTCAAATAACATATTTTATAATAGTGTTTCAAATTCTAAATAAATAAATTATCTTATAAAGATTCTTCATTCACACACCTTTCAGACTTTGTATCCTTTCTGCAGTATAATTATATATCATTTGTAAGGATATCACAGACACTCTACATAAAAAGCAATTATCCATTGTAACAGGTTAAAACAAAAGAAAACCTACAAATTTGTCTCTATTTGATTGGAATCGGCATGAAGGGCTACTCATGCAAACATTCTTGTTGCAGTCTCTAATAATTGCAGACCTCAATAGAGGTTAACCACTTTGAAATCTCCATAGCTGCTATAGTACAAACGACCAACACACAGCAGAAATCCCTATAAATAAATGTTGATGAAATCTGAAACACCACACCATCTTCAAACTACACTTTTCTCAACTCCGAGATAGTCATAGTAATAGTAATATTAATCATAATCATGTCTTCCACCACCTTTAAAGTACTGACACTGATCATATCAGTTTTCAGCATCATGCAGATATCTTCTGCTGGTGATCCTGACATCCTCACTGACTTCATAGTCCCTCCCAACACCACTCTCGATGGCAACTTCTTCACCTTCACAGGCTTCCGTTCCTTGTTTTTACCGAACACTCTCACAGGTTTCAAAGTGCAGAAAGCAAGCAGAGCAGAATTTCCTGCTCTTGATGGACAAAGTGTATCGTATGCAGTGCTTGAATTCCCTGGTAAGAGTGTGAACCCTCCACACACACACCCTCGTTCAGCAGAGTTACTTTTCACCATTCAGGGTTCCCTTCAAGTGGGGTTTGTGGACACAACCAATAAGCTCTTCACTCAGACACTACAACCTGGAGACGTGTTTGTGTTCCCAAAGGGTCTCGTGCACTTCCAGTACAATTCGGATACTAAGAAGCCTGCAGTGGCCATATCTGCCTTTGGAAGTGCCAGTGCTGGGACTGTGTCCATTCCCACCACTCTCTTTAACACCTCCATTGATAGCAATATTTTGGCTTTGGCCTTCAAGACTGATGTTGCCACCATTCAAACTTTGAAGAAAGGCTTTGCTCCCTAAGAGTGATGGTGATGATGACTAGAATAAACGAATTGCCTCCTTTAGCTTCCACATTGTGACATTTTCCGTGCTTTGTTATAGCAGTAGTGCTTGTATTTTGCAGTTCCATAAAGGGGTGTCAGATGCAGAATGCTTGATCCAATTATTGATATAATTGTAATCACCCCAAATGCAATAAAGAACCTTCTTTTGTTCCCTGTTTTATCAAATGGATTTTAGGTCCATTGCTTATTTAGTGACAACTTAATTCGAATAAAAAGAATTGAATAAGTTTAACTCATCGCAGGTTAATGGATTAAAAAAATTAATTTAGCCACTCACTTAAATATTTCTTTTTCAATAAAAAAATAAAATTTTTTTCTAATTTAAATCTAAATAAATTTCAATTTAAAATAAAGTTAAACTTCATAAACAATTTAAAATAAATAAATAAATAAATAAATAAATATATATATATATATATATATATATATATATATATATATATATATATATATATATATATATATATATTATCAGAGATTCAACGTCATTCATCGTATATTTAATTTGAGTAAGTCAAATTTTTAATAAGTTAGACTTAAAATTAATCTTGAAATTTTAATTTTTTTTTCAATCAATTCTTATTTAAATCTAGTAAATGAGTTGGCTTATTAATTCTAATTCATTTTAACAACACTAATTTTAATATTATGCAAATAACTTTTGTTACAACTCTGTAATATTATTTTAATGTTGATAAGTTAACATTTTTTAAGTACTTATAAATGTTGAATGATGGTTTAAAACTAAAGAGGAAGCATTTTGGAAGACTATATTCAATTAGGTAAAATTCTAGACACTTAGATATGCCTATTTACCCACATAATTCATACTTTTGTAGTAAAAACTAACACTCACGAAAATAAAATTATATATTAAATGATAAACACAACTTTTAATGTTTCTTCTCCAATAAATAAATCGGTTCTTTAAGCGAAATGTTAAAACTATACTAACTATTATTTTTTCCCAACCAAAAAAAGTAAAACAAATGTTTAGATTATAATTATAAGCAAAACATATATTATGTCTCTACATGTTAACCTCTACTTCTCCACCACCAATTGAAAGAACAAGATGAAAAAATAATTATTATAAGAATATGAAACTTATTATTGTTACGAAAACGTTATTTCTTATTGCTGAGATTATTTAACTTTTAATATAATATATTTTCTATTTTTAATTAATATTTTTCAATTTTTTAACTAATATTAAGGGCAGACTATTTCTCCATGGAAGTCGACCAAATTTTTTAATTGATGTATTAATTTTCATATTGGGTATTTGTTATTTATTAATAATTAAAATAATTTATTCAAATACAGAAAATTAAAATTTAATAAATTTAAATTACTTTATCTAGCTACAACATTTTAAAAAGTAAATAATTTAAAATAAAAATTAATTTAAATTCAAAATGTTTTAATTTTCTTGAAATTGTAAAATTTTAGATCCAAAGATTATTTGTGACATACTGTTAATTTGTGAAGTACATAAGCACATGACATGGTGTGGTACCTTGTCCCTGATTCTTGGTAAGAAAAAAAATTAACTATTACATTGTTTTCAATTTATTTTTAAGAATATTTTGATCATTAAAAAAATAACTATTATATTTATAAAAAATAAAAAATAAAATAAAAATTTATTGATGTGAAAATAATAGTAAAAAAAAATAAAATTCAGAAACACGTTATTAGGTTTAGCGAAGCTATTTTGAGCCATAATGCACCTTTCTCTCCATTTTTTTTACTTTTATTTAAAAAAAAAAAAAACCTAAAACCTAAAAACCCTGAAAATATAAGAATCTTTCTTCCTTCTGTCGCGACAGTGTCTCACTCTTTCACCTCCATCTCTGCAATCCCCGTTGTCGGAGAAAAACCCGTCCGTGAATCCATTTTTGGAGCGAGCATTGTGCACGCCTACCCTTGCCTGCATCTTGTGAGTTCATTTTTTCACTCTTTCTTTTCCGATTTGGGGGTGGGATGTGTTGTAAAAGCATATTCTTATTCCCTATTGTTTAGCTAGAATGCTTGAGGGTTATTGCAATAGTGTCACGTGTGTTTGTAGCCTCACCGGAAATAGTTCGGAGCAAGTCAGATAAGGTGCCGATGTGATCGGAAAATTCTGCACACGGCTCCACAATCTGCGAAATGTGGAAGATACGAGAAATGTGTTTAAAATGATTTTTTATATTTTAAAAACTAAAAGTTTTAAACATATGTATTTTAATACTTCTATTTATTTTTTACATTGAAATCTGAAATCATGCTGGACAACAACACTAGTCAATCTAGATTGTTAAACAAACCATTTAGGGGTGGTCGTTCTAGCACAACTTAAGTGCATATTGTTTGGTTAAAATCTAGTGCATGTAAGTTGATGGTCCGATTTAACATCTTATTAAATATGTATTCTTTCTGATTTGTTGCTGTCTGTTTCAAATTTAGTTATATACTGCCAAAGATATTCCATGTTCTGCTCCTATTTTCTCTGTACTTTTGTCACATTCATTAGGGGATTTTGGTTGCTAGTGAGTTGATTTTTTGGTTGCTGCTGAGAGTTCTTGGGGAAGGATTTGTTGAAGTATGGAGCACTTATTTATTAAATCTTTCTGTTTTTTTATGGTAATTCCACTGCTATATTCTTCAGCCATTGTGAAGAGCCAAGGAACAGGGTTGCAGTTTTCATCCCGATTTAGTGCTGAAAGAGGTAGGTTCTTCAAGTTTGTTTTCTTCTCAGAACAGCATGTATGAAAATATGACTCATCTTTTTCTGACCACATGATTTTCCTTATACTTTTCATTTTGAACTCTGAAAACTTGTTCTAACATGTGCTTTTGGAATTTTTAAGTTTATATTCTTCTCGTTGCTATTATGGTATATTCGATGATTATATAGATTGCTTTTTCGAATTCATTCATAGTTATTTTGTGAACATAAAATGTGTGTTTATGGACTTATGGTGGTGATTAATGTATACCGATATTTGATTCTGTTTGTATGGTAAATTGGTAATCATTATGGCCTTCCAACTGTACTAGGTAGAATTGTATTGTTGTGTGCAGGGTGATTTATACTTCATTTCATGTCTATATTGTGCCATATGCTATCTCGAAGACTGAATTCTTAAAATTTTAAATATCTTTGTTTAACAATAAGTGTTAAGTGTTTTTTTTTTCGGAGGACTGACCCTAAGCCAGAAGGTGTATTTGGGCTTTTATATTTATGGGTTTTATGAGGATGATCTGTTTAATTTGTCTGATCCAACATTAATATTAATATGAACATATGTATTTATCTCTACGTAAATGCTCTTTACCTTGAACTGAATTAATATGATTGCAGGGCTTTGTCTCTCTATAAGAAAGCAGTATGCCGCACAGAACCCGACCCATGACAGCACTCTTGGTGTTCACTGCACTAAATACAGTTTTATGTGCAACCATTACTCCAGTCTATGATTTTGTTTGCTTTCTTCCGTACTGGGAAAGAAGGGTGAGATTTTTGTTCATTTCTTTTTCTTTTTTGTTTCTTTGTTCCATTCCATCATCTGGTTCCTTATGTAACTGAAAAAAATCACATGGTTCCTCATGTCAATCAAATTATGCGAGATTACCCTAGTTAAGTTGGGGCACTGTTGTTATAGCCCTAATATTCTGTAGATCAGATCTCAATTTCATTAATTATTGAGCTTGGTTATCGACTATAATGACTCTTTTATGTTAAACTTTTAGCAAAAGAAACCACTAACAATGATCTCATAATACCCCTTTATGGTGCAATGTGAGGAAATTATCAGCATGATTGGGTATGTTTGGCGTTTGTAATCATGTACAAAATTTTGTTCTTAATGTCTTCTGATCTTGAAAGTGGTCCTTAATGTGAACTGTAAGGTTTTTGCCTTGTGACCTAACATAACATCACAGATTTAAACCCTCCCCAATTCCTCTTTTCAGTGGCTTTTGATCCTGAATTAACGTTAATGATATGTTGGATGTTTGTTCATGACCTATTTTACAAGTAGCTAAACATGAGTAGATCAACTAAGATTTCTTTTTTTAATTGCCGGCTGTTTTGAAAATGTATCTGTTTCGGAATCATCTTAGATCATAGGAAATCTTAAGTATTGACATCTAGTGGTATGCAGTGAATATTGATAGCCATTGCTAGGCTTAGTACGTGCATAAAACAGTGTAGATGAACTGGCAGAGAAGATAGCTCTGTCACTGTAATGATTTATGGATGTATTGGTAATGTTTTGGTTGGGGCTGACTTTGAATTAGTATTTGTTAATTGTCTATGTGGTTAATTTTTTACACGATATAATGTTACAGAGGGAAAGACGTCGCCAGCAACGTGAAGCTACTACAGCTAACAGTACAAATTAGCCATGACAGGATTTAATTGGAGAACCTTTCTGTAGTAAGATTTTTATTGTTCTTTCTTTCTTTCCCTTTTGATGTAAATAACCATAGAACATCTTGAAATGAAAATATGAACACTTGGACCCACTTGACCGCAATCGTGGGACATTTATATAACCTTACTGTAACGTTACTTTATTAAGGTTTGAAACCAAATATTCAATCGAGTCAAATTTTGTTTTTAATTTTATTTCTTGTGTGTCCTTTGATCTACATGAAGTTAGTGCTGGCTTTTATGCAAAATTCAAGTTGGTAAACTTGAGTTTTGTTTTATCTATGAATGCAATTGCACCTAAAGAAATTAATAGCTCCATTCTGTTCTATCAGCTTATTTGTTTAGGAATCCACTTAAAATTAGTACAGTGAAATTCTTAGTAATAGAAGCTCTTGTGTTGCATTATTGGCCCTTTTACATGCAAATGAAAAATGCCTCACTTTAGTAATATGTCAACTTAAAGTATTTGTTTGAACAGTCAAGCCTGGTTATATTTAGTCAAATTATGAAATTTAAAAGGTTTAAAATTGAGAGAACGAGAATGGGAAGAAATGTTATTTACATTGAGAAAAAAGAGAGTAGAAAATAGAGAAAAATGAGAGAAAATTTTGGTGCAGATTGGGTTGATTTGATGAAATTTGTAGTGAATTTCAGTTCAACTTTCCTTATACATCTATTTTATGATCACGACCTGATAACCAGAGAGTTGAACCTATTGAAAATTGCCATTCCATAAAGTAGAGAAACTCGTGTCAATATGTCCAAAATGAACAAAAACAACCAGTAGAGTCAGAAATCAAGAGCACGGATACATTTATATTTGCCTATCATTTTCTTCATTTCTTTATTTTGCTTATATTCTGTAAATTATTAATGATAGAATATTGTTTTCCACTACAAAAACCAAAATATGTTCCTCTTATGTAACACAAATCACATATTCCAAAAAATTCTAAAATAAACATAATTAAATGAATATTAATAAAAATAACACATTCATTTGTGTTTTATATATTTTTTTTTAAGTAACACATGACAGGGTACTTAATTATCACTAATTTATCATACTAAAAATAATTATATTTATGTTGACATTACTTTATAATAATTTTTAGTTTATTGTAATTGTTAATATTAAAATTATTATGAAAAAGTTATTTCTTATTTTAACTAAATGCATGTCATGAATAATTATACCCATTTTTTGAAAAAAATAATAATATTAGCATTAGGTAAAAAACTAATTGAGAAGAGAAGAGAGGAAACGAGGGGCTACATAGGCACTAGAAAACAAGTTAAAATGTTTCATAAATTTCAATAATAATATAAGATGTCTGAGAACATATGATCTTGGTGGAATGCATTATTATCTTTTTGTATATCAAACATATTAAACATACTATACCATATTGATTTCTTTATCAGTATCCTCTTAATTAAATTTACACTAATTAAAAGGTATAATATGCTACTTGAATTATTTTTTTAAGAAGATGCTTAGTGGTGAAAATTTGTGGTTGATGGTGCCATGGTAGCTCTTAAAGCCTATCAGAAAATGGTCATATCAGAAAAATGGTCCATCTTTTTTTTATTCTTCACTGAACCAAACAACTTTATTTAATACTGTTGCGGTGGAGATGCTAGCTGCTTACCGTCATAAATATTTAAATGTATCTTTCTCTTGCTTCCTAATACTAATACTTGGATTACCTGTTTGGCTTCCTTCCTACACATATCTCTATAGAAACAAATACTATGTGTAGTTTTTAAGTGTCGTAAATTTATGCCTCCTTAAAAAAAGTGAAGATATCTCTTACATAAAAATAAAAAGTAAATAATAAGTTATGTAAAAAGTGTTAGCTGGAGTAGTACAAGAAGAGATGTGAAGATACCAAACGTGGAATCTCTCAGAATAATTTTGTCAAACATTTGTACCACTATATATATCCGTACTACATTGTAACTTTTTTCTTGTTTATATAATTCTATGCACAGGAATTTGTGAGTATAATTGTTGGAGGTCCGTGCAGTTGAAAAGAAACAGCAGACAGGAAGGAAGAAAAGACGAAAAATAACAAAGCAAACTGCATTTCCATGTGAAAGCATTCAATTAAAATCTTCCATGGCGTTGAGGGAAACTTCCATGTAGTTCCTCTTACTGCTTTTACCATTTCCCTTGGGATGTTTATTAGGTGCATGATGATTGTTCATGATCAGCAACCACTATCGGTTCATTAATATGACAGCAAGTTGGTGCCATCTGCCATTGTAGTTCTAGGGTTTCCCTTATATATCATGGCAACATTCAAATGCATGCTCTTCTTCCACGTTCAACTTCTTACTTATAATCGGTGGTTGTTATGGATTCCTTCTACCAACAACAAAGCTACTTTATCCTGCTTAATAATGGACCACCCTTTACTGCATTCATTGCAAACATCCTCATTAAACATAACCACTCCAATGTTTAATCAATTCAATTCACTTATATGGACATTCTAAAACTGATTTTAGCATGTCTTCAGCAGATGAATGCTTGTTAATCATATTATTAGAAACTTATGACATTAAGGTTATGTTCTGCCTTATTAACTCTTTGATATTTTCAATGTATCCAAAAATCATATTTTCTTAATAAGTTTTAAAGGATTTGTTTATCAAACATTTTTGTAAAATAAAACTTTCCATGATTTAAAACTAGCATGTATAAGTTATTATTAAAACGTAAAAATATAGAGAAATTATATGAAAAAAAAGAAAAAACTTGTTGAAAGGTATCGACATCTTGTCTGTTGTAACAAACCCTACCTAGGTTAAACATAACTGCAGTTGTTGTTGACAGTTGACACCACCTACTACATCAGCTTTAGCTCCCTACATTTAATAGGTTTATGTCTCAAACTGTCACTATATATAACCTTCAAATTATCTTCTTCTCTTCCAACTTCTTTCTCTTTCTCATCCCATATAGCTATGGCGTTTGCTAAGGTTATCACAGCACTTCTTCTTGCACTCACTATGCTCAAAATTAGACCCTCCGCATGCCAAACAGTAGAAGCCAAAGTCTCTTGCACTGACTGCACTCACAACTACGATTTCTCTGGTTTGTGTCCACTCTCAACATTATTTTCAAACAAATTCTTATAATGTATGGATAATATACATTAACCATCTAACTCTAAATTAAATTGAAGTATGAGTGGTAAGTAACATATTGTATTATGAATGGATAGTGTTGATAAAATGAGAAAGAACTTAAAAGCTTATAGTAGTAATTTTGAAACATGATAAACACATTTGGTGGACCTGTTGTTGTTTTCAGGCATTATGGTCTCAGTGAAGTGTGAAGGTGTGAAAAAGCTGGCTACGGCGGCAACAGAAGAGAAGGGTTTCTTTAAGGTTGATCTTCCCAGAGAGCATGGAAAAGCTTCCTCAGTGAAGTGTCTTGTGAAACTTGTTGGAGGGCCAAATCATCTGTATGCTACAAAGAAGAACCAGGTGTCTGAAATTGTGAAGGGAAAAGAGAAAAACACTTACACGATCTCCACTCCTCTTAGTTTCTTGAGATCGTGTCCTAAAAACAGAGAATGCAAGGTTGCTGACAACCACTTCAGTTCATCCAAAACGTTGGATCTTCCTCTGCCTCCGGAGTGGGGTTTGGCACCTACCAGCTACTATCTTCCTCCTTTTCTCCCCATCATTGGAATACCTTAGTGTCTCCGTTTAACATGTAATATATGCATATATCATGTGTCTAACATGAAAAAATGTCATATAAATATCACTCTATGTCTTGAAGGAAGTTGATTTCAGCCACACAAATAAAATTTCGTTTTAGTCAACCATGTTCCTACTAGCTTTGCCTTAAATAACTATTCACTCTTTCCTCAATCGATTAAATGATGCCGTGTTGAGAGGGTCAATGATTTTTACGTAACCAAAATAAAATGACAAGATGTATTATTTGAATAAAAGTTTTAAAAACAATAAAAATTTTAAAATTGATAACATTAATATAAAATTAGAATTTGAAATTAAAAGAAAGTAAGAACTAAATAAAGTTACACTCTTCTTCTTAAGTCCACATATTTCCTATTCATATTTTATTGCTGTTGAGATTCAATAACATATTCTGAATTCAACCTTCATATCCGATCATTGAGGTTAAGAATAGCAGTTTGACTTTTTTTTATCTTTCTTTCTTGTTTTTTTTTTTCTAATGTAATATCTTTCTCTTTCATTTTTCTCATTTCTTCATCTTCATTATATAATTTGTATAGAGTGTGTAATATGGAGTTATTACATAAAGATTTTCTTTTTTACGTAAAGTCTTCTATTATAAAAATTGTAATAATAATAAAATTTGTTATATATATATATATATATATATATATATATATATATATAATTATAATTATTTGTTTAAATCCAAATAATTATGTTATTTTCATAATTGAAAGTGTTTTAACTGCTTATTATTATTAAAGAATTATTTTCCACATAAAACAAGATGTTGTCGTGTGTCGTGTGCCGGGGAAGCGAGAGTGTTCAAGTTGACTTAGTCTCTGATTTTAAAAGTTTTGTATTGTTGCCTTGTTTTACTTTCTTATAGCTACAATATAAATAAATAAATAACTAAATATAATATATATATATATATATATATATATATATATATATATTATTAATGATCTTAGCATTGATTTTTAATTTTGTTCAAAAACTAACCATAATAATTGAATTTTTTTGGATGTAAGAAAACTAACGTTTACATGGCTAGGTCTAGGAGGAGCTTGGACTACTACTCTTATGTGACAGTGATAGTCCCATTGACAGCGTCGTTGACAATAATAACTTGGTGGATCCAAAGTTCACTACAAATTTTCTCAGTATTTTTATTAACAAAAATAAATATATCGGTAAATTTGAATTATTGAGAAATTTTATTAATGAATTTTGAATTATTTTTATCTACAATTTTTTTATGGATAACATATATTTAATTTATTAATAGAAAAATTCTTTCGATAATGTATATTTCACTTATTAATAAAATATTTTATTGATAAAAACAATGAAAAAGTTTTTGTTCATTTTTTCATTCATTGATGAAAAATCCATCGATAATGCGTATTTTACTTACCAACAGAAATTCATTGATAAAATTTGTTAATAATGTATGTTTCACTTACCTACGAAAAAAAATCATCGATGAAATCTGTTAGTTATACATATTTCACTTATCGACAAAATTTTTCGTCGATAATGTATATTTTACTTATCGACAGAAAAATCCATCGATAATAAATATTTTACTTACCTACGAAAAAATCCATCAATAAAAAAAAGCAAGAATTTTTCCGCCCATTTTTTTCCTTTATCTACGAAAGACATTATTTAGTTTGCTCTTTCTCTCATAGGTCTTCGTTCTCAAACCATTACGCAGAGTCTACATTCCCTTACCTCTGCATCTCAGCTTAGACCATTGTAGCTACAAGCCTCCATCTCCTTTCAGTCAGGTCGCCATCTTCGTCTTCATTTATGTCATTAAGGTATTCCACTCCATCTTCTTCTTCTCTAACACGCTTAGGGGAGGGACAATGCCTATTTTCTTTCTCTTTCACGCTCCAAGCATTGTCACCACCATGCAATGCCACTGTTGTCCATTGTAATGCCATTGTTTTCCACCACTGTGCAACATCGTTGTTTGGCATGACTCTTAATAATTTTTCCCCAAAATTTTATCAATGTCTTTGTTTGGTGTAGTAAAAAATGAAAGAAATAAGAAGGAGAAAGAGAACGAGGAAAAAGATGAACCAGATTACAATACTTATCGATAGAAAAATCCGTTGGTAACTACCAATAAAGAAATCCTTCAATTATTATCAATGAAATAAAATTTACAAACAAATTTTTAACTCTCGATAATTTTATTTTACCAATAAATTTTATGTATTACTGATAAATTCTAACAATTAATAATATCAATTTTTCTTGTAATTATTAGTATCGTACCGTAATTTAAAACAAGCCCCTCTAGATCATATTGACCATTGAAAATCGATTTTACAAACAAATGAAGATAAGAGAACCAGAATACTATGCACAAATGAAGATAAGATAATTAATTTTTCTTATGAAGTGTAATTATATCATTTTGTAAATTGATGTGTCTCTTAAGTATATCTCTTCAGTAATGTGAAAGAGTTACATCTACTTTCTTTTTCATTTCCACACTCACAAATTATCTTTAGTCATTTAATGAAACACGTCGTTTCTCCTTTTGAATGTATAATACATCCTACAAACAAGCATAGACCCATACAGAATAACCTACTTCAAAAATAAATACCAAAAAGTTTAGAATGCAATAATTGACCATAATAATTTAGATAAAAAAATAATATTTAAATATGTATCTTTTTATACTTTTTTTTTCTCTTATAGTTTTCTTCTTATTACATTATATATCTTATAAATCTATATACTATTATTATTATTAGGGTTAAATATGTTTTTAGTCCCTATATCTCACGCTCGATATGTATATACATCGGCGTGAGGGGGATGTGTTGGAAGTCCCACATCGACCTATTGGGCCGTTATCAGACCACCCATTAATATCTCACACTCGATATGTATATACATCGGCGTGAGCGGGGTGTGTTGGAAACAAAACCGGCTTGTAAGGTGAGGTCTGCACCCCACTTATATATTATAAATTGGTCTTATCTCTAGTCGATGTGGGACTTCCAACACACCCCCCTCACGCCGAGTTATATACATCTCTAGCATGAAACTAGATATTAATGGGTGGTCACCCCACTTATATATTATAAATTGGTCTTATCTCTAGTCGATGTGGGACTTCCAACACACCCCCCTCACGTCGAGTTATATACTCAACCCTACAAAACCGGCTTGTAAGGTGAGGTCTGCACCCCACTTATATATTATAAATTGGCCTTATCTCTAGTCGATGTGGGACTTCCAACACAATTTAGTCCTTCAACTTTAGAAAATTCTAGTTTTAGTTCTTTTTACCAAATTTTTTTAACTTTATTTGTTGTTTCAAACGCGTTTCTCAATTAACATTGAAGCAAAAATGTGTCAAACAGTGTAAACAATCCAAATGCTATAATGAAACGTGTTTGGTAAAAAGGACTAAAACCAGAGTTTTCTAAAGTTGAAGGACTAAATTGTATCTTAGTTTGAAAGAGGGACTAAAACCAAAATCGCCCTAAAGTATAGGGACTAAAAACATATTTAACCCTTATTATTATTTAAGTAATTATTTTCTTTTAAAAAGTAATTAAATATATACTGTTATTATTATTATTTAAGTAATTATAGTAATGGGTAGGAGGACGACCAACCACCTAAAGTAGTGAAAAAAAGTTTCTTTAACAATTTTTTTTTAATAAATATTTGATAATGCATATGCGACAAATTGTGATTGGTCTGTTTCAAATATTTTTTAAAATAAATTTAAATAGACCAATAAAATAGTGATACATGTCCTATAAAAAATTGTTAAAAGATTGAGTAAGATATGATTGCTATGCTATACTTGTTGATCTGGATTTGTGGCGGAGTGAGTGCAGCTGGAAAGTTCTCTGGTGACATCATCAACGGGGTACAAAACAAAATACAGCAAGACAAAGAAGACAAAGACATTAAAAGACAGACTCGAAAATTTAGACTTGTTCCACCCCAGCAAAAACATAAACAGAAAAACCATTAATCATCATGGAGGAAACGAAGATACACCAAAAAAAGTTTAATTGGGTTGGGCTCACACAACAAAACCAAGAAGAAGAAGAAGAAGAAAGAGATGACCAATTCAAAGTTGATGTTTACAGCAGAAAAACATCATAACATAAATATATAAAATATACACATGAAAAGGAAATAACACAAAGACGTTTTCTTACTCCCTGCAACCGCGTGGAAGTTTCCAACCAATCTCTACTCAATAACTTTTTTCATTTCACTCGGCGAACCTTTCTGCGCCACTCATCTATGGCCACGCCATTTAAGTTTTTTCTCTCCATATATATATATATATATATTATCGTACTTCATTACTACAATAACATTCAAACGGTAACTTCCCAGAACAAAAAACCAACCATGGCAGATCTCTCACCTGGTTTTCGATTCTACCCGACAGAGGAAGAGCTTGTTGCCTTCTATCTGCACAACCAGCTCGAGGGACAAAGACACGACACCAGCAGGGTTATTCCAGTCATTGAAATCAATGGCGTAGAGCCATGGAACCTCCCAAGTATAATTTACCTTCAACTTTTTCAACTCTCTGTTTAATCAGTACGTTTCAAACCTAAATGTTGGTTCTTTTTTTCATCAGCACTTGCAGGGGAGCGTTGTCGTGGAGACACGGAGCAATGGTTCTTCTTTTCGCCCAGACAAGAGAGAGAGGAGAGAGGAGGTAGACCCAACAGAACCACCGCAAGTGGGTACTGGAAAGCCACTGGCTCTCCTTGCCACGTTTACTCTTCCGACAACAAAGTCATCGGGATGAAGAAAACCATGGTGTTTTACACAGGGAAGGCTCCATCCGGAAGGAAAACCAAATGGAAGATGCATGAGTACAAAGCCATTCAACACTCTCACCAATCCAACGCAACCCCTCCCAAGGTATATTCACCATTTCTATCAAATACATTTGAACTTGCTAAGCTAGTTGTGTGGTGGTAGTTTTCACATTTAACACAAAGTACGATGTTGTTATAGTTTTTGTTTTGGTTATGTGTGCAGTTGAGGCACGAATTCAGCTTGTGTCGTGTTTATGTTATATCGGGAAGCTTTAGATCGTTTGATCGACGACCAGTAGAGATTGGAAGAGCTGAGTTAGGAGTTGATGGTGATAGAGGTGGTGGTGCTTCAACAAGTGGTCAAGAGAGAGCAGCGATGGTGGATGGATCAAGCTCTCCTGATGATACTTGTCACTCTGGTGAAGCTGGAGAAGATTGTAATGCAAGTAATAGGGTTGAGGAACCACTCTGGGAATGGGAACACTTAATTGGACATGATGACCCTTATGTCAAGCATGCTTAAACATGGAAAACCTTCTTAATTCAGTAACATGTTTAGATTCTAAGTTCCCATGGATGACAAATTAATCATCTAAATTTAGATTGGGTTAACTAAACTTCCTTCATCTCAAGGAACGTGTAATATAGGATAGGTATTAGACTTGTTTCTAAGAATTTTTTGTTGTAGGGAAGTGTTTAAAAAGTTTTGTAAGATTAACTGTTACTATTTGTTATTGATTTGTCCCGGCAAAATAAGTTTGGGAATAAGATCCCAACATATAAAAAGGGAAAGTGACGGATATTGTCCTTTTGTTTTAGTGACTTTGCAAATAGTTTCTTGTTTGTTTTACACTCTTTAAACTTACTTTCAAATGAAATTAATTGACATGTGGCAGCAGTATTAAGGAAAAAGTTTTTTTAACATACGTAATAATTTATAATTTATAATTGATTTGTTTTAAATATTTTTTTTAAAATAAATTTAAACAAATAAATAAAATGATAATATTTGTTTTGTTATTAAAAAGTTATTAAATAATGTTGTTAAAATTTCAAGATTTAATGGAAACAAATGACTTTTTCACGTAACTTTAGTTAACTTTTATGGATTGGATCATCAACTTTATTTTTCAAAAAGAAAATTTAAAGAAAGAATCAGTTAAAAATTTAGTAAAATTAATTAAAATTACGTTACTTTTCTAAAAAAAAAAAGACACTATTTCAAGTATTTAATTATGTCCGCATAAATGTTTCTTTCATTCAAATTCCATTACTAAAAAGAAAAAGAAATTTGACAGTTGCATATATAGACTATGTTGTTTACTGACTATATTCCTTGATGAGAAAAATGACTCTTTAATTTAAGTTTGCCTTTAATTTAAAAATGGATAATGATGTTTAGACAATATTTTTTTTACAACATTTGAACATTGATTATGTGTCAATCTCTGATTGGTCAAAAATTATTCCAAAATAATGTTTATGATTATTATTATTGATTGTGGAGAAATTTTTGACCAATCACAGATTGACACATAATCAATATTCAAATGTTGTCAAAAAAATGTTGTATCCTTTAAAAATTATCTATTTATTTATTAAAAGCTCTTTTTGGTCCTAGTTTTGGTTCCAAAAATTCGAAATGGTCCCTGAGTTGATTTTGTGTTCAATTTCGTCCCAAAGAACGAATTTAATGTTCAATTTGGTCATTTTCAGTAACTCCGTTAAAATTGTTAATGGCAACTAGTCCACATGTTTAACTGCTAAGTGATGTGTCAGTTTTTTGCTGACTGGGATTTTAATGTTCAATTTTAATGTTCAATTTGGTCCTTTTTACCCGTTAGAATTAGGATCTTTTTAAATTGTGGAACTTGCGAAGAACAACTTTTGCAACTTGAGAAGAACAACTTTGGCCTTGGACACCAGTAACGTGCTTTTGTAATCGGAAAGGACAAACATGGTGAAGTGATGATGCAATTTGGGTTTTTTCATATTAGGGGTTTTCTAATTTAGGTTTACGGTTTTCTGATTTGGGATTTTAGGGTTTTCTTATTTAAAATTTTACAGTTTTTT
>NW_014542173.1:27983-126654 GCF_000741045.1 Vigna radiata var. radiata
CCTAACCAAAACTGGGACCAAAAAGAGCTTTTAACCTAGTTTTTATACATAATATTAAAATTAATAATATTGGAAGTTTGGGACGAAATTGAACACAAAATCAACTCAGGGACCATTTCGAATTTTCCTAACCAAAACTGGGACCAAAAAGAGCTTTTAACCTAGTTTTTATACATAATATTAAAATTAATAATATTGGAAGTCTAACGTTATAAAATCATTTTATAAAGTAGGGACAAACCTCACCAATTTAGTTTTTGTAAGAGTTAATTAAACTAATATTTGATTTTTTAATATGAAAAATAATCATATATTAAAGTCTAATTTAGTAAAATTTGTAATTTATTAAACTTTATTATTTCACCTGTTGGACTATTCATTATATCTAATTTTACTTTTAAAATATATATTTCGATATGAGATAATGTGTAAAAAAATTTACATCAACTAATACTAACATCAATTTACTAGTGCAAATTTTTTTATATAAATTAATTTTGTAAATATGATGTATTGAAAAACCATGGAATACTCAATTTGTGAATTACAACAGATTTTGACATGAGTACAACTTCTTTTTTGTTCATATTATATATGAGGCTTGCACTTTTCAAGTCTTTGATTTGGATGAAAGCAAGAAAACGAAGCATATTGGGTTCAAATCAATGAAACTTCTGATAAGATTTTCCAATGACATGTTTGAGCAGGTTCATTTTAAGAGGAATTATGGAACAGTCAACTGACCTAATCTTTTAATATATTGAAAAATTGGTCAAGTTGGCACTGTTTTTCCTACATCTGGGAAAGGGATGGAATAAAAAAATTATACGTAGGCATAGATTTTCAAATGCATGTTCTATGTTCATATTAGCACACCTTTGTTTCTTTTTCTCATAGCGTATTAGTGGATTATGTTATGCATTATTTAATAAGAGAAAAAATGTATACGAATTGAGAAATTCGAAAATAAAGCTCTTATTTTTCTGCAAAAATTGGCATTGATTTTATAACTTCATTTGATTCCACTGATACAGTAGAAAGTACCCGACCAGGGAAACATGTATAAGCCGGGTTAACTTATATTAAACAAAGCTAATTATAACTTCTAAAAAGTTAGCATAATATTAAGATCCCTAAATTAAATATTTTTAATGTATCTTAAGATAATTTTTTTGGGAATTAGAAAGAAAGATTTAAAATTTTAGAAAGATAAAAAATCAAATAAACATATTTTACATAAATTAAAATCAAAATTTATACATTTTATCAGGGAAAAAAGTAACTTTAATTTTTTAAAAGTAAAAATAAAGAAGTTTGTTAATGAAATTGAAATCAAAATTCATTAATTTGATGGGTTGATTGGTGTTTTTAATTGGTCTGTCTCCTTGTGTTTGTTTCATCTATCTTATCAAAATGAGGGTCAAGGATAGTACAGGATCAACTTACTTGTCAACTTAATTTTTTAAAGTTAAAAATTAAAATAAAAATATTTAAAAATATTAATTTTTTCATATTATATTATTTGAAGATACAGATATATAATAATATTATAGTTTAAATTAAGTTTGATTTAATATCATAATAGGTTCTATTTTCACCTAGAATCTTAGATAAGTCTCTTTCTTTTTTCATGTTTGAATTGATTCTTTATTTTTGACACTTTTATTACCGCATAAACATATCAAATAATGACATAGCTTTGGTTGGCTTCTAAGAGGCCTTGGTCTTTTATTTTTTTTTATACAAAAATTAATATAAATAAAAGTAGTACTGTCAAAATGGATTACTCGATCCAACTTGGTCTTATTCACCACAGATTAGTCTCTTAGTGAATCAATCTATTCCGGCTTATTTATTAGCGAGTTAAAAAAATTACAATTTTTTCTATAATTCAAATTTAACTAATTTTACTCTAAAACGATGTTAAACTCCAAAAATAATTTAAAATAAAAAAAGTTAACATACTAGTTTAAAAGCAAACTCAAAAAGCA
Organism: Vigna radiata var. radiata; assembly: GCF_000741045.1. Lineage (NCBI taxonomy): Eukaryota > Viridiplantae > Streptophyta > Magnoliopsida > Fabales > Fabaceae > Vigna > Vigna radiata. Next base: position 29,975 of record NW_014542173.1, read on the forward strand.
AATAAATAAGTTTATAATATTGATAACTTTTGTGTCATTTATCTATTTATAATATTAGAGTCTTAAATGGATAATTTTATAATATTTTTCTCTCTTGAAACATCTTTTTCTTTATTCTCATTTATAATACAATAAAAAAAAACACTAACTAATAATATTGAAATATAAAATAAAAAATAAATAAATTAAACAAGGTGGGTTGGTGAGCCAATCCAGCTCACCACAGATTTAACCCGGGTGAACCAGTTTCTAAGTGAGCCGGATTAAAAATTGGTCCATATAAAAAAATTTCATTTTTTTCAACCTCAACCCAACTCAAACCCGTGATAGGCCGAGTTAACTGTTTCTAACCCATTTTAAGAACACTAAATAAAAGTAATGTTTTAATTTTAATGTATTTCTTGTATTTGACAGTTTTAAAATTGTTTATATTTATTTTTGACACCTTCAAAATATGTTTTCTGGATGACTTATTACCAACTTACTTTAGAGTTAATCACGAAAATATATCATTTTATATTTTGGGAAATATTTTTACTCTTAAAAAAATTATTATTTTTTAATTTAATATTAGTTTATGCATAAATTAAATACTTTAAATAAATCTCAAAACTAACTTATGCATAAATACTTATTAAAAAATTATTTAAATTTATTCTATCCATCAATTACCACCTCGTTAGAAAATGTATAATGAAAGAAAAGAATAAAATAACTTTTTTTCACTAACTAAATTGTGTAAGCTAATAGTTTAAAATTCTCTCGTGTTTGCTTCTTCGAAATTAGACTTTTAATTTCTTTTAGATTATAAAAAATTTATTATGTTGATCCATATTTTTAATGGTTTAAATTGATAAGTATGAAAAAATACATGTTTTTGGACTTATTAATTAGCTCGAATTTGTATTTATTTATGAAATAATGTGTTTTCTTTATTGAAAAATTGTAATATGAAGTAAAAAAGTTGTTTAGCAAACTGTACAGGAATTTATACATCAGTGGAATGCTATCAAATGTTTCTCGCTAAGCCAGAATTAAATCGCTCAGCTAAAGAGTTTTATTGGCTTAGTGCATCAGAACAATTTGTTGAGCAAATAAACGCGGGTTAAAGAATTGCAGTTGACTATTCGCTTAGCGCATGAGATGTGCTTAGCGAATTAGTTATTTTCTTTGGCTTTTAAAGTGGGAAATAGACAGAAAGAGGGAACTCTTGACAGAAGTTCCGGACAGAGGAAAGAAACGAAAACATCTCAGGAACTTCAGGAGACTACTTCAAGTTATCAAAACACCATTTTTGCAAGGGATTGCTTCAAATGTGTATGTTCTAGATGACTAGGAGTAGTTAAATTTATCTTTCGTTGGGATTGGATGTAATGAACTCACTGTAATTTTCCTGTTCAATATATGGTTGTTTGTTCATATGCTCTTTCTTGAATTTACTATCATTGTATGAAAATATAATGTTATTTGAATGTCTATGATTACTGGAAAGTAACTTTGAACATGGACATAGACAGAGCAACTAAGTGATTTGTGATCTAGGGATAAACCCAATAACTTGGTCATTTTTATCATTGGACTAATACAAATTGTATGTTAAATTACCTAAGGAATTAGTAGTTTGATATATTAATTTAAAACTAGTTGCTAAAGATTAAGACTAGAATGTCTTGATGTGAATGTTTGAATGAAATATTGAACAAAGTTTTATATTCATATGATTCATAAAACCCAATTCCAACAAGTTTCTTTTAAATATAAATTTCTGGCACACCAACTGTTTAATAAAATACCAAATAGAGTTTTTTATGTTGTTTTGTGTATTTTAATGTCTAATTGAGTTGTAAAAAGAAGAATTGTCATGTACTGCACAAGTCACTTGGGAGAGAACGATATTTATCACTTACTACACTGCGACTCGTGCACTTGCAATTGGTTTTGCAATCAACATAAATGAAAATTGTTCATAAACAATCTCTTGTGTTTTTAATGAAAAGAGTAACACAAACACTTCAAGTTTCAAACTTCTATCTTCTTTTATGTTTGGATCACAAATTAAACTTTAGGAAATGTGATTTAGATGATCTTGGTCTCTATGAAAATCTGTCCTATTGAAAATCATAAAAAGTTGAAAGGAATGTGCTGTATTAATATTGATGTTAAATCTAAGTGCATTGTTTTGAGAAGATTATAAATATTTAAAGGGTAATATTAGGGTAATACATATTTATATTTATTTAACATATATTATAAGGATAAAATATCATAAAAAATAAGATTGTATACTTCTAAAAAGGAAAAAAATGAAGAAATATAATATTAAATAAATATAAAAAAATTATATATGTCAAAATATCATATATTTAAATGATGATCGATGTCTTTTTCAAAAAATAAAATTATGACCAGATATATTTTGACATAGATTTTTTAACAACATTTTAACATAAAACATGTATCATTTTCTTATTGATTCATTATTTATTTGTTATTGTGTTGATATATTTTAATCTAATAAAAAAATAAAATGTATGTTGTGATAAAATATTATAAAAAAAATCTATATTAACATATTATTCTTTCAAAATTATATGCAATTTTTGTGTTTGTCAAAACATTTGAAGTGAGGTCTATGTGTAGAACTCCTAAAAGACAAAAAAACGAAGCCAGTATGAATAAGTGACTCACTTTACCTTATAAACGCGGAGGTTTAAAATTAGGAATAAAAGGTTTAACTTTGAGGAATTGATTAAAGGCGATAAAAATGTGTGAGCTTTAATTTCTAAAAAAGTTGACCATCTATTACTCGTTTTATTAATCTTCACTTTATCTAATAGTAGATCTTACCGACCAACCTTTTTTAAAGGAAAAAGAAAAGTATATTACAAATTTAAGTTCAAAGTTTTATTCTGTATTTTTAAAAAAAAATAAAATTATGGATCTTAAAAGTAAAATATATGTTTGTTATTATTTTTAGTTTATATTTGTGGATTTACTTTCTCTAGTACTACAAAAAATTAGATCAATATCTAAAGTAAATTATTAATATTTTTATATATTTTTTTAATTAAATTTGTTTTAATTTTCTAAAATAAATATTTTTTTCTAGTTTGTTTTGAAATAGCAGTCACACTTGTTTTTGGTTGGTGGCAAATCAAGCTCAATAATATATTTGGATTTTTTTTTACCTCTTTTTATATGACTTTTTGCATATTTTTGTTGTCACTCTTTTTTTCTTGTCTCTTCATCATTATGATGATATATGAAATTAAGTTATAAACATATTTTAAGAAGTTAAGGTTAAGTAATATGGTTAATAAAGGATAAGTCAATGTGAAACTAAGTTTTAATTGTGATAGATGAAACTAATTGAGACGAAATATGTGACAACTCCAGTAAAAATAAGAATCATTATTAATTAGTGATATTCACCTTTAATAAGGTACATTATTATTTTTTTAAAATCACCATTAAAAGAATATAAAACCATTAATATGTTAGTAGTCCATTTACAATAAGTCCAAATGAGATAATTATGTAAAATTATATAAATAAATTAACAAAGTTTGAGAATAAAACTTGATAAAAAAAAAAAGTTAACGTTAGTTGTGGTTAATAAAATAACATGGAACTATATTTGTTTATTTGTCTTGTATATTTTGTGAGAATTAAAATTTAATCCTTATTCATTTTAGAAAAATATTGATAAAATGTTTAAACTAGTAATTTAAATTTTCGACAAAGGGGTGCATAATTAAGTGCAACATAAAAATATCTTTTGTTATAGTTTCTTGGATCAATTATTGGTTTTAAATGTGAAATCATTATATTGAGAAATTAATTAATTTAATTTTTATATATAGAAATTACATAATGTTTAATAATTTATTTTTATGTATTTATTTGGAATTTTCTTCAAGAATGATTTGACTATACTTTGTGAAATATAATTTTTATCGTGAATTTGAAGTAATTCCATGTATTGCATTTCTTTTTATTTTAACAATATTTTATGACAAATAATTTATGAATTTTAGATTGTGAAATGTGAAAGTTAATAATTATATGCTTATTTGAAAGTGAAGAAGTTAAGTCTTTAACATGTATTAAATATTTTTATATTTTATTTACCACTTTTAAAAACGTTTGTTTTATCTTAAGTTATATATTAATTAAATATGAACTGTTTTATATTAATATTAATTATTATTTATGATTTAATTATTGTTACATGATAATGTATTTAATGTAAATGCAATTATCTTAGAAATTAGATTTTAACTTTCTTCCCATTATTATTTTATGACGCATGCGATATGATATTATAAAAATGTTTTTCACCAAAGAAAAAAAAACATTTAAGCCAACTCAAATAAAATCAATTCGAACTCGTGACAAGCGACATTGGCTTACGGATTTGAATTTATTTAGATATCTCTAATTAATTTATTTTATAACGCATGAATTAAATATTTTCTTTACACTAAACGAGCTAGTAATTAATATAATTTATTGAATAAATGAGAAATAAATGTTGCCTAGTGGGGAGCATCGTGTTGGTGTGTCAGTTTTTGATTCCTGTTTGTCTGCATGCATCTCTCAATGGCTGAACTCCCTTCACCATAGACAACAACACCTACCTCATCCTCCTTTCTGCACAATTTTCATCACACAAACCAGAATCACTGCCACAAAACATGGGAACTCGTTTCATGTTATCTTCCCAACCTTTTCCGCTCAAGCCTCACCGGCTCCTCCACCCATTTCCTCTTACCAAAATCCATTACACAGCATCGAGAAATTTGATCAGAGGCAAGAGGGTCCACAGCACAAGCAAGTATGGAAACTTCCTTGGTTTGAGGCCCGAGTACCAACCTGAAGCCTTAGATTTTGATCTTCCATGGTGCCACCCTTCTGATCGCGCTCGTTTTGATGTGATAATCATTGGTGCTGGCCCAGCAGGTATAAGGCTCGCGGAGCAAGTGTCCCTCTACGGAGTTAAGGTTTGTTGTGTTGATCCTGACCCTCTTTCTGTGTGGCCTAATAACTATGGTGTGTGGGTTGATGAGTTTGAGAGTCTTGGTCTGGAGGATTGTTTGGACAAAACATGGCCTATGGCTTGCGTTTATGTTGATGATTCCAAGACTAAGTATTTGGATCGTTGTTATGGGAGGGTTGGTAGGAGGAAGCTGAAAGAGAGATTGGTCGAAGGGTGTGTCTCAAATGGGGTTAGATTTCACAAGGCAAAGGCGTGGCAGGTTGAGCACCAAGAGTTTGAGTCTTGTGTTTTGTGTGATGATGGGGTAGAATTGAAGGGGAGTTTAGTTGTTGATGCCAGTGGATTTGGTAGTCGTTTTATAGAATATGACAAGGTGAGAAACCAAGGTTATCAGATTGCTCATGGTGTTTTGGCTGAAGTGGAAGAACACCCTTTTGATTTGGATAAGATGGTCTTGATGGATTGGAGGGATTCTCATTTAGGGAATGAGCCTTCTTTGAGAGTGAGTAATTCCAGGGTTCCTACTTTCCTCTATGCAATGCCATTTAGTTCCAATTTGATATTTCTTGAAGAGACTTCACTGGTTAGCCGTCCAGTGTTGTCTTACATGGAAGTGAAGAGGAGGATGGTTGCAAGATTAAGGCACTTAGGCATTAGAGTGAAGAGGGTGTTGGAGGATGAAAAGTGTTTGATCCCAATGGGAGGACCTCTCCCAAGGATCCCTCAAAATGTGATGGCTATTGGTGGCACTTCTGGGGTAGTCCACCCTTCCACAGGGTATATGGTGGCTAGAACAATGGGTGTGGCACCTGTTGTGGCTTTTGCTATAGCTGAGTGTCTTGGTTCCAGCAGAATGATAAGGGGGAAACAGCTTTATGGTAGAGTTTGGAATAGCATGTGGCCAATTGAGAAGAGAATGGTGAGGGAATTTTACTCTTTTGGAATGGAGACTTTGTTGAAGCTTGACTTGAATGGAAGCAGGAGTTTCTTCAATGCCTTTTTTGACTTGAAACCTTACTACTGGCAAGGCTTCCTCTCTTCTAAGTTGAGTTTAAAGGAGCTTCTTTGGTTAAGCATATCACTCTTTGGACATGCCTCAAACCCTTCTAAGTTTGATATTGCCACAAAGTGTCCTGTGCCATTGGCTAAGATGATGGGAAATATTGCTTTGGAATACATAGGGTGATCCATGCATGTGTAATAAGTTTTTATTTTTCATTGTAGCAGAACTTTCATATCATTCATAAGTGTATGCACCAGATTTCTTGACTCTGCTAAGAAAACTTAATCAGTTCAATTGAATGAAATAAGCATTCACTCCTTGTGTTCTTTTTTCCAAATCTGAGATATGAGCGACTTTACATACCCTGTGGATAGGTATACTAAATCAGAAAGTATACCAGAATAAAAAAGAAATCTTCTGGCGAGTTGAAAAATTGAAAATTGAAAAATTGATGGGCTGAGTTGAAATTTTTAACGAGTCAATTTGTTTTGACGATTTAACAAATTGACTGACAGATTAGAAGCAGAACTGATGATAAACTTGTTTTTTTTTTAAAAAAAAAAAAGAATTAAAATAAAAAATTAATTTTTAGGTATTATATCATTTAAAAGATGCAAATATAATAATTTAAATTATTAAAATTTATAAATTAAATTCTAATTATTAATTATAATGTATCATTTAGTACGTGAAAATAATTATTATTTTAATTTATTCAAATAGATATATTAATTAACCCATTAAAACTTAAAAGAATATTTAGAATGTAATTTTAGTATATACATCTATAATATCGATTAATTAGAGATATAAAATTTAAAACAATTGTTATTAAGCTTAACTGAATAAGGTTTAAATCCTTTTTTGGTTCTTAAGTTAATTTCTGACGTTTAGTTTAGTCTCCGTTTTTTAAAATGTCAACCTTTAGTGTCTATGATATGAAAAATGTATCAAATCAGTCATATCTGTTAATAAATCACAAATTTTTCATTAAATGATTTGTTGTTCATAACACCTTTCATTAACAAATCACAAAATATTAGATATTTAGGTATAAAAACTTGTGATTTATTGTTTATTAAGTAAAGAAGGTTGATTTGATGATTTTTTATATGATAGGAAATAAAAGTTAACATTTTTTACAGCAGACATTAAACTGAATAACAGAAAAACAATAAAGGGTTTAAACCGCTGAAGAAATAGCAAAGTTGCAGTTAGGTAAATCATATTTTTGGATGTTTGAGGAACTAAAATAACAGTCACCTCAGAAGAACTGGGTGAAAGTGAAAAGAGAAATGAGAAAAGTGAAAACTGAGAAGTGAGAAGAGAGATTTGTTTCCAGGAAAATGAAACTTCCTTAGTCTTTTTTTCATCTCGCGATGTATCATTGATTCATTCAACTCAATTCTTTCCTTCCAACTTCCAAGCCATCAGAATGAAGCCAATACGGCTTCCGGAGCCGCCAAGTCCCACGGCGGCGCGTGGCACTCCGGACATCTTCGAATCCGGCGTCCATACTATTGTCCGCCGCGCCGTCGTCATCAGCAACGGCTTCCCTTCCTCCGAGAATAACAGCATCGGTTTGCTCCGCGCTCTCGGATTCTCCCACAACCATCTCCTATACGTACGCTATTTATTTTCCGTTACAATCTTCCAACTAACTATTTCTTTCTCCACTGATTCATCTTTTTGTTGCAGCGCGTTACGAGGCCGAAAGGTGGAATCGACGATTGGCTCCAATGGCTTCCCCTCTCTCTCCATCAAAAATTCCATTACCTGTTTTCCTTGTTCCGCGCCTTTTCCTCCAAATCTCAGTACCTTCCCATCACTTCGCACCCTAATGGGTTGTCTTCTATTCTTGAAGCTGATGCGAAACATATAGTCAATTTGGTTCGCGAAACTTACGAAAAGTGAATTTCTATTCCACTTCTTGTAACTGTAATTTGATGTATTGGAAGTAATATTTGATTGATATTTTATTGCTTTTACAGGGAGGGACCGTTATTGGTGGTTGCATCTGGACGAGACACGATTTCTGTTGCGAGTTCCATAAAACGTTTAGCTCCTGACCTTGTTTTTGTTGTTCAGGTCTGCTCTCGCGTTTTATGCTCTGAATGATTTTGTTCTTTGATGTGTTACGTTGGGTTATCAAGAATAACAAGATTGAAAAAAAAAAAAAAAAAACAATTTTATTAAAACGGGAAGGTTTTATGCAGAGTCTATCACATTTTCCATGTACTTTCTAAGTCCACAACTGTATCTGTATATAGAATCTAAGTTAAGGGAATACCAGAAAAAAACGGTTTAGATAACAAAGTCTTATAAATGCATGCCCTAGATGGCCTGGACATCACTACTAGATGCTTTCTAGAACATGGCCTTCTACTCTTTTTTATCAGATGGTCTAACCGTTTGACTAAGCTCTTCAAATTGTCGATTGAATGTCATTTAGATCCAACTATCATAATTCTCCACCTTGACTTCAATCATGGAAGAGCTCTCAGCATCATTTTCCTTTGTTCTTAGTACGGTTGAACTTCAACGTTGGCAAGGACTTCGTAAACACATATGTGGATTCATCTCCAAGACTATCTTCTTGATTTTGACCTTCCCAAACTCAATAACATCTCCCATGAAGTGTAGTCTAATGTATATGTATTCCATCCTTTTGTGGTAGATATGATTATCAACTAGATGTATGGTACTTTGACTATCACAATGAATAGTCACATAGTTCTACACAACTCCCTGCTCTCCAATCATCCCCTTCAACCACTATGTCTCCTTCACCCCTTTGTAGGTGCAATATACTGTGTCTGAGTAGTAGCTAGTTAAAGCCACCATTGATTGGAAACTGGATTTCTAGCATACTGCAGTTCCAAATAATGTAAAAACATATCCAAAAAGTGATTTACTAGTATTAACATTCCTTGAGTAATCAAGGTCTACAAACCCCTTTATAGCATCTGTGCTATGCTTAGATTGTTTATACACTATACCAGACGAAATTGTTCCATTCAAATATCTCAAGACCTACTTCAAAGCCTCCCAATGAGCATGTCCATCATCTGCTGTGAACCTGCTAACCACACTAATAGCATGCGCCAGATCTGGTCTGCTACAAACCATCCCAAACATTATGCTCCTTACTCTCTCTATTAACATATGGAGTAGTCTTTATCTTCCTCCTTTCTTTCTCAGTATTAGGAGCTTGGGTAACCAAGAGCCTTGTGTTGTGTGGTATCTAAAAGTGTTTCCACATGTTTAAATTCATGCATCCTAAACCTCTCAACCATCTTCAGTATGTATCCTTCGGCGTCCTAAACCTCTCAACCATCTTCTGTATGTATCCTTCCGAGACAGACAGACATTATTTTTTTCTTTATTTTCTTCGCATGTTACTATTTGTTTTATAGTGTCTTTCCAATCTTTTTGGGCAAATACTTTTAAGATACTAAGCTGAGCCAGATGTTTTTTATTCTTTTTTATCCAATGAAAATAAGTAATATGTGCTTCTTCCTAAGAATACTCGATTATCCATGTATTAATAGTATCAATTTTCATTGTTAGCGGCGTAGTCATTCGTTGCACTTCTATGCATCTGGTGGTGCTTATTGCTTCGATTAAGTATTGTTTGATTTGTAACCTCAAGTATTTCTTTTTCCTTTTGGACAGATACAACATCCAAGGTCTCATTTGAACAGGTTTGACATGGTGATTACACCTCATCATGATTATTATCCTCTGACTCCAGAAGGACAGAACCAGGTTCCTAGGTTTCTTAGAAGCTGGATAACTCCACGTGAGCCCCCAGATAGTCATGTGGTATGTGTAATGTGCAGCATATGTTGTGACTGCTATTAGATTTTACTACACTAGAGAAAATGCGGTTTTACTCTGACATTAGCTACTGTCCATTGCTGAGGATTGTACATGTGATAATTTACATTAGGTTCTGACATTGGGAGCCTTACATCGAATAGATTTTGCTTCACTTCGCAGTGCTGCCATTACATGGCAAGATATGTTTGCTCATGTTCCAAGGCCATTACTCGTGGTCAACATTGGAGGACCAACAAGTAATTCCCTATTATACTTGTCCTAGTCATGCGCGGTTATTCTTTGCAGTTTTCCTATGGTTAAATACCAATATGTTTGTCATTGTTTGTGAAATGCTGGGCTGCGTTATAATTTTAATATTAGTGAAAAAGGACTACAAGTATACCTCGAGGAAAAATGGAAAATTTTTAGAATCCAATTGCAAGGTGAGGGACTTTAATCTCCCATTAGAAATGTGGGATTCTATGAAGGGTTTATAAGGCCTTTGGCTCTCCAACTAACAACGTCTAGTTTTTGCTGTGTGTTTCATCCAAAGTTCTTATAAAAAATCCTAGGAAATCAGGGGATTCTGCAGAGGGAAGACAGAGTACATCACTAGAAACCATATAGGGGCTTTGGAAACAGTGGATCACATTGAAATATATATTTTACTGTACTGTAGTAATTGTTTAAAAATGACTAAACTTTATGTAGAGTACCGGCTCTGGGTCAGAATTTCTGTACACGTTATTTTCTTTTAACAATAAGCTTTCTCATGAATTTAATAATTAGAAATGTTAGTGATCATGTGTGGGGGAAGTTGAATAAAAGTTTGAAGTTGTTTAGAATTTCAATGGGTTACATACCTAATTTTGGCTATATATACAGAAAATTGTGCATATGGTGTCGATCTTGCAAAGCAGTTAGTAACATCTCTGCTCAGTGTTCTTGGTACTTGTGGGAGTGTAAGAATATCCTTTTCAGAAAGAACTCCACAAAAGGTATACCATGAAGTTTCTTATGCAGATATCGTTGAGCAAATGTTTTCGTCTCTGACACGTTTTGTTTCCTTTTTTTGTCTTTTAAACAGGTGTCCAATATTATAGTGAAAGAACTTGGGAATAATCCAAAAGTTTATGTTTGGGATGGGCAAGGTAAATATTTATTGAGGTTTAGATTGCTAACTCAGATTCTTTTAAAAAAACTTGAGATAAAATGTGATTAATCCTTGTCACTAACACAAATTTCAGAACCAAACCCGCATATGGGGCATCTGGCTTGGGCAGATGCATTTGTTGTCACTGCAGATTCAGTTAGCATGATAAGTGAAGCTTGCAGTACTGGGTATGTCTGGCAAAAGTATCTCTTTGATAGATTTTCCCCACTTTGACCTCTAAATGAGTTTACTGAATTTATTTTTTAGAGTTCACTGTTGTCTTTTTGTAGTCTATCCCAAAAAGAATTTGATGTTATTGTTCCAGATTGATACATGTATTTTCGTTTCTGCTATTTGTTTTTAATAAATCAGTTTTGTTTCTCCCACAGGAAGCCTGTGTATATTATGGGAGCTGAGCGTTGCAAATGGAAATTCACAGAATTCCATAAATCATTGAGAGAACGAGGAGTTGTTAGGCCTTTTACAGGGTCCGAGGATGTAAGTTGGAGTTCTACTTATTCATGAAGTGCATAGATTAAAATGAGTTTTACATATTGTATTGTTAAGTATCCATGTTTTAATCGGTATACATTCTCTTAAATTCAGATATCAGAAAATTGGAGTTATCCACCTCTTGAAGACACAGCGGATGCAGCTAAACGGGTTCATGAAGCGCTTGCTGCCCGAGGATGGAAACTGAAGATATAGAACACAATTCTTAGTTCACATAGTACTCGATTTTTTTTCGTAAAGACGGTAACCATTTGTTGTTTGGAAGATAATTTCCAAAATATCATGGTTCTCTGATATCACGAATAGAAAATACCAATTTTGGTGTTCGTCATTCTTTCCACCACAGCAATTTTTAAGGATGTTGTAATGTAATATAAGGTTGTATGATCGCAGCTTGTAAACTGGGAGAAAACTTTGACACTTTTATGGCGATTGACACATTTTAATAAATGAGGTGAATAAAAATTTTGTTTATGCTGTTAACAGATTGTACCTTTATTCTTCCATTTGTTATCTGATCGTTTTAGTTTCGAGACGTGGGTTAATTGATAATATATGGTACAATTTAATGAACTGACATTACCAATAGCTGAGATTTTTCTTTTGAATAAATATAATGCTAAAACTTATGCAGTCTTTCACACGCAAATGTCATAAATTTATGATAGTTTTAAGAATGAACTATATTAGCTATTAGGTCTAGATGGGAAGTATAACGACTGAATAGTTTTATCTATGACCAAAAACCAAGACTCAAATTGCGAGTCAAACCACACCACTTAATACGTGCTTGGTTTATGATATTATTTTTTGCTTGAATCATTCCTTGCGGTATGGTGTTTCGTTTGTATTGCACTACTTGTCATCACCTGCACAAATTTGAGATATACGATATACAAATGAATAAATAAATAAAACTTGAGTGTATTTATTTATTGGTCTTGGCATTCGTTAGTTTGGTTGACGGTTTTGTCACATTCGTATAGGAACGTTACAGAATCAAGGAAAAAAGCTTTTGGTACGATGTGGAGCAAGTAAGTTCCGAACAACTCCTTCATTACACCTTACAAAATTAGACTTGACAAAGCAACATAGAGCATCTTCACTGACCAACTCCGTTAATTGAATGTCTCAACTTTCTTTTGTGCATCTTCTATATATATATGTATACACAAGTAACAGCTTTCAGAAGAGTACCTTCCATATCCATTGTGATGGACTCAAAGAAAGAGGATGCAGCTTCTGCACCTACGAGCCCAGAATCTAGGAGGACCAGGAGCAATGGCAAAGGGAAAACCATTGCTGAGGCTGCTCCCCCTTCTGTAACTGTAGTTTCCACAAAAGCTACCCCATCCCCAAGGGGGGGATGGAGAAAGGGTGCCGCAATCCTAGATTTCATCCTTAGGCTCGGAGCCATTAGTTCTGCTATAGGTGCTGCTGTCGTCATGGGGAAAAATGAACAGATACTTCCATTCTTCACCCAGTTCTTTCAGTTTCATGTTCAATGGGATGATTTTCCAATGTTTCAGTAAGTTTTTCTTCCATAACAAAGATTGGGTCCAATTTTACATGTCACAACACAAAACATTTTCTCTTCATTAGTGCTAGTGCAAATGCTATGTCACTATATGTATACCTCTTTTGGCACACAGATATACACACCAAAAGGAGATCACAAATAGCTACACTAATTAGATGCAAATACCATCCTTTTATTTTGGTGGCATGCAGGTTTTTTGTATTTGCAAACGGAGCAGCAGCTGTATTCCTCATCCTCTCATTGCCATTTTCAATTGTCTGCATTGTTCGGCCTTTTGTAGTAGGGGCAAGGCTTCTACTAGTGATCATAGACATAGTAAGTCTGAATTGAGATAATGCACTGACCAACATGTTTTGTTCTAACAATCATCTCACTCACTCAATAATACTTAAAACTGTTGCAGTTTACAATGGCTTTGGTCATGGCAGCTGCTTCAGCTGCTGCAGCTGTTGTGTACTTAGCGCACAATGGGAGCCAAGATGCCAATTGGATCGCCATTTGTCAGCAGTACACTGACTTCTGTGAGGTCACTAGTGAAGCTGTGGTGGCTTCTTTCGTTGCTGCGGTTTTCTTAATTTTCTTGATCGTGCTCTCCTCTGTGGCTCTTAAAAGAGGTTGAAAAGAGAATTTGGATGGTAATGGTGATGCTTCATAGAAGCTTCTACTGTGTTTGTATAATATTATTGTAAAGTTGCAAGAGTTTGAGGTGTAAGTGATGCATGTCTGTGTTACATTAAAGTGAAAAATCATGTTCATGTTTGTCTTTCTAACAATACGTTGCAAATCTGAGACCAAGGTTAAAAAGTTCTCCTTTTAGAATAATGTTACCTCAAGACACTTTTACATCTATTTAACAAGAAATATAATAACGTTTAACACATTTTTATATCTATTTGACAAAAAATATAAGAATAAAATAGTTATAAAAATATAAATTTTTATATTAAAAAAAATAAAAAATAAAGAAGAGTAGTGTGTAAAAAAATTAAGCATGTAAAATAATATTTTTCATAATTTTTAAACTTTAAAAACGAATGATATTTTTTTCTTATATTTATTCTTTTAAGATCATAATAAATTTAACTTATCAGTTTTTTCTTTCTTTATAAGACTTAGATAACGTATGAATAATTAATATATTTGTAGAGATAATTATAAATTTTAATATTTTCTGTACAGACATACATATAATAACAACAATAATAAAAACGTAACTTTATTGAAACTTACATACTTTAAAGAATAATAAATTTTAATAAGAGGTTATTTCATTGTTAATAAAAAAATATATTCATTTCATCACACAAAACTTATTAAAAGTTTAAAACTGATTAATAATCAATGATATTTTATCTTATATTTATTCTTTTAAGATCGTCATAAATTTAACTTGTCATTTTTTTTTCTTATATTAAATAATCACATGCTGAGTTTATTACATTCTTAAGAACTAAAGCTTAAAAAACATACGAATAATTGATATATTTATACGGTGATTATAAATTTTAATATTTTTACTATATATACATATATAATAATAATAACAATAGAAACAAAGTAACTTTGTTGAAGGTTACATATTTTAAAGAAGAATACATTTTAATAATATCAATTTCTTGAATGAAACTTTTTGCGTCTATTAATTTGACATATGGTATTAAACTAAAAACTTGAAAATAGGTTGAAATTGAAATTGATTAATATTATAGCATTTTTAAATTTCAATTTTCTTTAGGAATATATCCTATGATTTGAAATTGAATTAAAGGTTACAATTATTTTACTCAAGTTAACTAAATTTAACACTTAATAAGAATAAATAAATATAACAAACGAAATACTTAATATAAGAATCATAATGTAACTTTATAAGAATTATAATAACTCAATTATCCCAAGACACTTTTATTTTAATAGTTTAGAATATGATTATTTTAATATTTTAGAATATGATGAAAGTGAATGCTTATAAAATGATTATTTAAAAAAAAATACTAATTATATTTATAAATTTAGCTGTAAATTTATATTCCTATTAAAATTATGTTTATGAAAATAATAATAATAATAATAATAATAATAATAATAATAATGTAATAAATAGTAACATACTTAAAACTAATAACTACCATATCATATTATTGAGACTTAATTATATTACGATAATATGATTTTGATAGACTTAAATAGTCTCATGAATTTAAACGGTGAATAATTAAATTTAGAAAAAGTTTAGAAGAATTAATCATATAAGCTATTTTTTAGTTTATTTAATATAAATTTCTTGGTATGGCTTGAAATTTATTTTTTAGTTTATTTCTATAAATTTTGTAGTCTGAGATCTGACATAAATCCCAAAGTAATAATCAATCATTAAATAAACATCTAATTTAGTTAGTTACCTCTACACACCCAAAAAGAATGTTAATAAACAGAATAAGAAAAACCAATCCATACTCTTAGTATTAAATAAAAATATAAAGACTTAGTAAACTATTATTAAACTAAAATATTAATTTAAAAAAAATAAGAAATATATGTATAGTTTAAGAAAAAAAAAG
Source organism: Vigna radiata var. radiata (assembly GCF_000741045.1). NCBI lineage: Eukaryota > Viridiplantae > Streptophyta > Magnoliopsida > Fabales > Fabaceae > Vigna > Vigna radiata. The sequence continues at coordinate 45,566 of NW_014542173.1, forward strand.
AAAATTATATTCTGAAAGAGTAATTTCTCTAGTAAAATAGAGAAAAATATTAATTTTATTATAAAAAGTCATAATTAATAAGCGTTTTAAGAAACTCACAGAGCTTTTTTATATTTTTACCACATATTTTTATTTCTTTTGAAAATTGAATTTTTGATATTTTGTTTTAATCACATCTTTCTACTATAGTATAAATATATACTTTTATAAAAAGGAGGTTTGTCTTTTCTACGTTCTTCCAAATTTAAATCGTAAATAAAATGCTCTTTAAATTAAAATAATTATTTTATTTCTTTAAATTTAATCACTTTCTTAATTTGATATTTTTTAAATTTAACTATTTTTAATTATAAAAATATTTATAAAATAATTAAAAATTATCCACAATAAAATTAATAAAAAAATATATATATGTTATAGTAATAAAAATATTAATAATTTTATTGTTTTTTATCATCATAAAAAAATTAAACAGATTTTCGCTGATATATTATAATATAAATAAGTTCAAAATTATTTATTTCTCGCGAATTCCATTATAATATTTAAACCGTTTAAACTGAATTATTATATATTTTAATTTTATATATTAACGGATGATTTAAAAAAAAAACTGAAATAATTATATGAGAAGATTTTTTTTTTTTGTTATCTCTTCTGAAATTTATATAAGAAACTAAAATTGATGCGTATATGGATTAGTTAGAAGGTTTATTTTGTCATTTAGCAAGGATTTTCTTTGGGAAGAAGCTGAGTCTGATCGACTCAACCTCAACCTTCTTCTCCTGCGTTGTGTTGTGTTGTGCTCTCTCTCACGGTTTCAGAGACGCAGAGACTCTAACCCCAAATTTCTAGGGTTTGGTACAGACACAACAACCGAAAATGTCTCAGAATGGGAAGCTGATGCCGAATCTAGACCAGCACAGCACCAAGCTTCTCAATCTTACTGTTCTCCAGCGAATCGACCCCTTCGTTGAAGAAATTCTCATCACCGCAGCCCATGTCACCTTCTACGAGTTCAACATCGACCTCAGCCAATGGGTTCGTTCGCTCTCTCTATATCTTTTCCCTTCATTTTTACTTTTTCATTCCGTTCTCATCGCTCTGATTGCTTTCCAGAGTCGCAAGGACGTTGAAGGATCTCTCTTCGTTGTCAAGAGGTTTGTTTACTTTTCCTCCTTTCAATATTCTTGATATCTCGCGATTCATCGCTTCGACGATCCAGGTGTCTGGATTCGAGTTTTATCTTGTGTTTATGGTTTTGTTTAATTTCAGGAACACACAACCTCGATTTCAGTTTATTGTGATGAACCGTCGCAATACTGGTTAGTGACTCAATCTGCCTTTGTTTGTTGTCATTTTGTTTAAAAAACCGGGAAAGCAAATGGTGTTTTTGGAAGCTGGCGTATTGTGCAATTGATCTTCGTTCATAATATGAATCTATGACAGTTGATTGTACCGTTTTTTGGTTTGGTTTTGAAAAAAGTGCTACTTATTTTTTTCCTCTGTATTTCATCAAGGCAATATAATAACATGGTTCCTGTATGTGGGTGTGGTTTTAAACTTAAAATTATAACTGGGGCTGTGGTATTAGCTATCGATAGACATTGCGCACATCAACTTGCACTCAATCTTGTGAGTATTGCGAATTAGTAATTGTGTAAACTGTAAATATCTTCTCACCTGTTTTTAAGGATGGGAAAATATGGTATAGATACTGTGTTGACTGTTGATACTAGACTTTGTGGTAGAGAACTGCCTAATATCATTGCATGTAACTTGCATTTCGCCCTTTTCCATGATGGCACAAGCAGAGAATTTAGTGGAGAATCTCTTGGGGGATTTCGAGTATGAAGTTCAGGTGCCATATCTACTCTATAGAAACGCTGCTCAAGAAGTGAATGGTATCTGGTTCTATAATTCCCGTGAATGTGAAGAGGTTGCTAATCTTTTTAGCAGGTATTGCTCTTAGTATGTATTTAATTATGAAATTTCTATTTCTCCCGTGATGTTAAATTGTCAAATTTTGTCATCTTTAGTGATTCTGATCAATCAAGGGAGTATTTTACATGTTTGGATTGCTTCATTTTGAGATAGAAAAGCTTAATCTTTATGAGAGTTTTTGAAAGAGGAAAAGAGAATTTTTTTTTTCCAATAGATTGAGCAAATTCCTCATACTTCTGTATTGCTTCTAAATTTGATGGAATGTAAAGTTTAGGTTGATTTGGGAGAACACTTGGTAAAGAGGAGAAAAAAAAGAACACACTAGGCTGAAACTTATGACACTGATATACCTGTCTAAACTACACAATGGAGTCCATTTTATGTAAAACTTATTCCAATTAATGCAAAGAGTTGTAGGAGATTTTAATCATATATACATGATATGATATGCCAAAATCCTAGTTAATTGAGGAAACTAATCATAAAATTTAAAAGAATAACAAAGCCTACAAGATCATCTAGGATACTCTAAAATATTCTAAGGTACGTAGTATCGTTAGATATTTCTCATATTTGTGGGTATTAGGTATGTAATTGGTCAACTCTCCCCATGCCAGTTCCTAATGGATCATTAATTCAACGCAGGGGTTCCTAACCAAAATGTGATGTTTTGTATGACAGTCAAAGTTCAATTTTTCTTGCATCCTTTTGAAAGAATCCTGAAACTAGTTAATGATATTGCAGATAACATATAAGCTGTGTGCAATAATTAGCTTTAGTTCTGTCTTTAGCTTGTCATTTCTTTTGCAAATTACCATGAATTTCAGTTGTACTTGACTATATGTAGTCTTTTGACATTTTCCTATGTACTTAGACTTTTGAAATATGATGTCACTTGCTAAAAGTAGTAAAACTTTGATTAAACAATAATACTGGTACTCTATTAGGTAGATGGTTTTCATCATAAAAACTGCAATAAAAAATTCAAATTATTGGACATATGCAAAAACGAGAAAACAAAGATTTAACTAGCAGCTCCATCCAGTGGTTTTAGTTGCTCATGTTTAGCATAGAGACCTAGATTGGTTGGAATTAGTAAAAGTCATGTCTCTCTATGATTCATATACATTTGCATAATTTTCAGGATCCTTAATGCATATGCCAAGGTTCCACCAAAGTCAAAGGTTTCTTCTACAAAGAGGTAATAATGTGCTCCCAACTGGTTTAAGTGATTCTGCCAGCATCTGCCTGCTCCCCCATGATTTTTTTTTTTTTTTTAATTCTAGTTCATTTATATTTTTTGAAAATTTAATCATATCCACGTTCCTTTCAAATTCCATGGATTTGAAGTGAGCTTGATGGATATATTTTACCTCTCGAGCATTTTGTTGCATGTCGGAATTTGGAGAGAAAGGTGGTTGTAGCCCATGGAAGATGAAACACATGAGATAGGGACAAGAAAGATCATGCGACATAAATTCACTGAGTACGACATAATAATGAATGGATTACGATGACCATACATGTAGTTTCCATGTTGATAAATAATGAGTGTGCAACTTACACGTAGTCACATTATCATATAATTGTATACATTGCTATTGCACAGGATTATGTTTTTGCCTGTAGTCTGGTGTACTACCCATGCCTGTTTCAAGGGCATTTGCATTGATCCTGCCTTTGATGTAGACATCCTGGGCAGCATTGTTGCTTTCTCAGTTTCATTCGTTTCTATTTTTTTGCTTTGGAGAAATTTTTTACCTTTATTGTACTGTAGTCATTTTCTCTCTGGAAAAAGGAATTTTTATTGTGTGACCAATATGTGATTACTATCTTGTTGACAGTTTTATCCTGCACTCTGTAGACATTACTCATTACCCATATATTTTTGCACGCAATATACTTTGAATCTGAGTAAATGAGGTTATGCTTTTACTTGTTGCAGTGAGTTTGAGGAGCTAGAAGCAGTGCCAACTATGGCAGTTATGGATGGTCCTCTTGAGCCACCATCATCAACTACTTCCAATGTGGTTGATGTTCCTGATGATCCATCCTTTGTAAATTTCTTCAGTGTATGTGCCACTGTTAGCAATGTTATTTGTTTCTAATACATGTTATTCTATCTCTCAATCCATTTATTTCTAAGTTTTCTTGACAAATAAATGTGACTTTCAGTTCAGTGGAGGTGGATAATTGCATGTGTGCTTAGCATGATTTTGTCCTTTGGTTACTGGTATTCGTGTGCTTCTTTTTTAATCATTTATTATATTTATATGTAACAGTTTCAGCTATATCCTACCAGTCTTTTTTCTGCTAATTTCTGTTGGAGAACAAAGGGATTGCATTGACATAAAATTATACAACTTTGGCTTATTCCATCTATAGTTTTGAATTCTTCTTTCACTATATGGTTCAATTTTAGTATCTCAGGTGTTACAAGCTAGTTTTACATTTATCTTTTGAAAAGCTGCTCAATTGACAAAAGGGAAGAGTAGCCCCTGCAAACTAACTGAAATCCTGAGCGATTCTCAACTTTTCTTTGCTACACTATTATAGACAATTAGATCGTCATTTAGCTTCCAAATTTTCAGCCTATTCCTTGCTGAACTGTTTCACTTATGATTATTTACTTATTCAAATTGATATTGCAAAGAGTGATTGATACGATAAGTTCAATATTTGTAAATGAGTTTTGATGATGAGAATGGTTTTTCCTGACACATTATTATTGCAGGCAGCCATGGCTATCGGGAATACTTCAAATGTTCCAGTTACTGGCCAGCCTTATCCGTCCTCTGCTACAATATCTTCATCTTCAGTGCAAACTCATGCTGCTACACCCACTGTGCCAACCTTACAGATACCCCCGCTTTCAGCATCTACTCCTCCAATTCCCCATCATGATGTTTCTGAATCCATCAGCAGTAATCGAACCACAAAACTTGTGAAGCCTTCTTTTTTCGCCCCTCCCCCTTCTTCAGCAATGATGATACCCCCGGCATCTTCATCCACACCTACTGCCCCTCCACTTCATCCTGCTGTTAATGTACAACGTCCATATGGTGCTCCACTGCTACAGCCATTTCCACCACCAAATCCACCACCATCACTTGCTCCTGCTCCCTCTCCAAACTACAGTCAAGTTATTTCTAGAGAAAAGGTTCGAGATGCTCTTCTGGTGCTTGTTCAGGTTAGTCTACTTGCTTGGTGCTTGTGTGATATTCTGTGTAGGGGTTAGTGTCTTAAATGGCTGTAAGGAAGTGGATAATTTTGTATGATCAAGTCATTCTATCTCCTACCAAGGCAAAGTATTATTATACTAACTTTTTGTTGTTTTTGGCTGTGGTAGGACAATCAATTCATTGATATGGTCTATAGAGCGCTGCTGAATGCTCATCAATCATGACTTTCAAGAGGTTTTAAATTAGCATCTCATTGGATGAATTGTTCTTTTTTTGGGCTGAATTACATTTGCTATAATTTTTAGGCCAGGCTATATTATGTCCTGAACTTTGAAATGTTTCAGTCATTTTCAATTTGTAAAATTGGTTGTGCTTTGTGGTTACCATTTTGGTCTAGATAGTTTCCTATGTCACAGTTTTTTAGAGAAGGCGTTGCAATTTAACTGGCATGTCAATTGTAGTGGCGTGACGTGACAGGAAATGGTGGGGTCCAGATGAATGGTTAGCAATTCGGAACTGATTTCACAAATTATGTTGATAGATTGAAACAAATCACCAAATTGTGTAGGGGGGGTGCATAGGTTGTTATTGAGCCTTGTTTATTGTGTATTTTATAAATTGTTATATTGAGAATACTTTGTATAGCAAGCACCATTGGTCAGTGTTTCAAAGAAAATGGACTGCTGCATAATGCAAGTATATATAATCAGCCCAATTTTTTTGATGGATGACGAGACTAGCTCACAACCATTCTTCTGATGACAAATCAGCTCCTTTCTCCTCACCGTATTGTAATATTTGGCGGTAACCAACCAGACGGTAGTAGACCCGCGTCACTTGGTTTAGATAGACAATTAAATCCAAACTTAAGCATTTTTTTAATACAACATTTGAAATTCGATTTTGTAGGCAGGGCCACGTTTATATTTTTTTATTAACTTGAGTAATCCATGTTTCCTTAAAATACGAGTTTTAAATCTTCATTGTCAATGAAGATCCCAAACATTGCTGGAAAAAGCCGTGGTGAAGAAGAGGCACATTCGATTCGTTAGAATTCACAGAAACATAGCTCGCACATAGCTTCAAGGGCTATCAGAAAGTCAATGAAATTTTTGATTTGATAAAATGCTACTGATGAGACAACTGGAGGTCCAAAATTTGTAGCTCGAATGCAAACCCATACGCCAATTCTTGTTTTCTAAAAAATGATTATTAATAAAAACGAACTCAATTGCCCTGCAAAACACTACTTCCGGGCTGTACATGTACTCCTTTGAATTAAGGTGTGTAATTTTTGTGATAAGATATCAATTTCTGATTTACTTAGGGGTTTCTACCAACACTCAAGTTTCTTCCCGCACTTTCAATCTTTGTCTTGAACTACTTTTTCTACAAGGATAATTTCCTTTTTCTTTCCTATAATTACTTCACCTGCCCACAATCCACTTTTATCCTCATTTTCACTTTATCTAAACCTACCGTCATACCTTACTTTTCTTAACTCACCAAATTTAGAATTAAAAAAAATAGTTAAGTTAAAAAAATCAAATAAAAAGGTATTTAATTTAGAAAAAAAATACTCAAGTATTTAACCAATAATATATAAGTAAATATATGTAAAGATTAAGAAATTAGTTAATTTAACCAATAGCCTTAAAGTTATCTGAATGTATAATATTGTTCAAAATAATATCTAAATAACTAATGTATGTAAAAATGTAAAACTTCAGAAAGTATTTTAGAAGTGATGATAGTTTAAAAATAATGAGACTCGGTTATTTTAATATTGAATGATTTAGTTATAAATAATTTTGTTATAAATGAGTTTCATTATTTTAAAACGTACTATCTCTCTAGAAATCACTTTTTTAGAGTTCTTTATCTTCTCTCTAAGTGTTCTGGCTCCTAAGTCATCTGTTTGACGATCAAGACGTGTCTATACTATCACAACGTCAAGGCCTACGATTCTAGCCGATCAATTTTTTTCATAGAGCAAGTAAGTTTCGATTCTTTTTCCTCTCATTCCTAATATGTTTTTAGAAGAAAGAATGGTCAATGCATGTGCGATTATGCTTCTCCTAGTCATTTTTGGTTAATCTAGAGTTCTAAGGACTCTGTCCGCTTCCAATATGGTGTTTTGTAGGTTCGTCTGTAGATTCCTTGTGTTTCAAGCAATCGGCGAAACGTTCTACAAGTAAGACAGTTTATTGTGAGGTAAGGGAAGCTAGACTTTGTCTTAAGATTTTTGTTTGTAGTTAAATTTAGTAACTCTATGTAATATTAGATATTTTAGGATGAAATTTTAATAATTATTTCATTCATGTATGTGATTAAATGGTGATCCATGTTTGTGTGATAGTTGAATGTGTGGTATGATATGTTGAAATGTTGCTATTGTAATGTTTGTGTATTTGAAGTTGCATTGTAGTTTTAAACTGATTTTTAAAGTATTTGTAGTAAGGAAGAGTGAACTTCTTGAGTCTTAGCTTAAAAAGCAAGGTTTTGGGGAGTGGAATTTAGAAATAGACTTTGGAATGAGGATATAACTAGTCTAGCATTGTTTTGTACTCGATTGGGACTTGTGAGAAGTGTCTTTTGATTGAAAACTATATAGAGCATATAGGTGTTGTTTTGTTGAAGTTTAAAAGGGTTTTTAATGTAAAATGGAGGTTTTTAGTAGTGAAAATTGGAAACAAGAGGGTGGACTGCTTTGGACAGTAGGGAGATTGTTAAGAGACCTATTGTGACTTGTGTATGCTGTCAATTGAGAACAAAATTTGGGACTATTAAGGGTCTCTTAAGGTGAGTTTTAGGTGTTTTTAGCTCAAATTGAGAGTTTTGATAGTTGAGTTTTTGAGGGAATGGTGATTTGAAAAAAGTAGAAGTATGGGAATTATTTTGAGGTCATTTGGGACTTGTTGAGACTTTAAACTAGTAATATTCTGTTGTATTATGCATTAGAGGGTTGTAAGGGTGCATGTGCATGATTTTTAGTAAAAAAGAGGGGTTTTAGGTAGTGAATTTATACGGTAGTGATTCTGGGTGGAATTGGTGAATCTAGAGTCCATTATTAAGTCAATCAAAACTGGTTTATGCATATTTTGCAGTGAAACGGTTGTTAGAAGAACTGGAAATGAGTTTGGGTAGCTTAGAGATGTTGTTTTGGTTTAGAATGGTCAATTTGAGCTAGAGGTGAGATTTTTTAGGTTTCTTAGTATTTATAGGGTCCTAGGGAGTAATAGAAGTTGGGGGGAAAATGTCCAAGGTCAAAGAAAAAGAGGGAGTGGATCTGCCATGGTGCTGAGCGCCAGCTCTTGGGTAACAAGATGCTAAGCATTATCCTGGGCACCAGCATCTCTGTCCCGCTGGCGTTGAGCGCCATTTTGTGGCATTGAGCATAGTCAGCGGGGTTTTTTTTTTTTTTGTTGTTTTGGGTATTCTAGGGTACTGGTCTGGGTTATTTTCCTTTCTTTCATAAATGTTGCATGATTCCTTAAGCTTGGAACACATGTATGATGAAGATATCAAAGTGTTGTGTGAACTATTGTAAAAGTGAAAGATTATATGTATATGGATTTCAAATGGATTCTTGTGTTGTATGCAATGTATATATAAATATAGGTTTTATATGAGAATAAAAGTGGTGTGTTATGAGAATGAGAAAAATTTGTTAAGAGAATAATCTCAAGGAGAGATTCTATTTTCTAGCAAGTTGTAAAAGAATGCTTGATAAAGAGACTGCGGTACCTAGGTATCCTGATATTCTACCAACCGTTTAACTCATGTAGAGTTGGACGGGATGGCGGAGAGAATGGCAGGAGGTCTTCACCCAAGCCCTCTGGGTTTTAGGAGTAGAAGATTTACCTCATGGTGAATAGGTCGAGTTACCCTTGTTTATAACTCTTCAGAGTATAAATACTACCATTAGTCTATATCACCATTATGTCCGGATAAGTGAGTATAGTGATCTTGTGGTTGTATGAATTGTTTGTTCTTGAATGTTGTTAATTGTTAAACTAAATTATTATTTGAGACTTTATTTGTACACTAGTTTATCTTTGTTTTTCTGTTGTCTGTCTTTGAATATTGTTTCTCCTTTTCAATGATCACCCAATGATGTGAGTTTAGAGATTCACCTTTTCAGTTGTTCCAATTAGAGGTGAGGGAGAAGTAGATGAGTTGTTAGATAGATCTACAAAAGTAAATATCTTCTTGAAAGAAGTTTGTTTTATCTAGTTGTTCTTTTAGTATCTATGTAATTTTAGTATCTATGTAAGGTTTCATTTTGATAGTTTTATACTATTAAAATAAAAAGTTACAAAAGTAATTAATAGTGATGATATTTTATTTATAAAATTTAACTTTCTAATTTTTTAACTTTGAAAAAGACCATTCATAACTTTTATTATTATTTGTGAATAAAATTATTAAAGTTTTTGGAAGAGAAATAATTAACGTAAGAAATAGTTTGTAAATAATCTTGTAAAAGGGAATAAATAAATTCAATATAGTGTCTTATATTTAGAGACGAACAAATATTAAACACAAAAGTTTATTAAAATTATGTTCACTGAATTTTGTTGTTATTACCAAAAAAAAATATAGGGTTTTATAATGCGAGTGAATATAGGTTTAGAAGTTCGATTACTCTTTGCTATTTAGTGGCAACTTTGTTGAATGACCGTGTTTCTGCTGTGAAAGAGAAGAGGCAATGACTCGCCTGAACGTCGAACAAGTGTTGAAGGACAACAATGCCTCCGACCCATCTTCCGTCACCACTCTGCATCTCACTTACAAAGCTCTTTCCGATGTTAAATTCTATGCCCTTTTGTTTTATGTGCGTTTTTGTGGTTATAACGACCAAAGTTATTGACTTTTTTTACTTTGGAATTTACCCAGATAACCTGCTTGGCCAACTTCATAAAATTGGAAAAGCTTGACCTGAAGCTCAATAACCTCACTTCACTTGAGGTACTTTATTTCTTGCCTCTTCTTTATTGAAGAAAAAAGAAAGACATTTTGTAGTTTTTGGTTTAAATTATTGGCACTTTAAAGTGATTTGTTGTGCATGCTACTCCAGGGATTGAGATCATGTGCTAATTTGAAGTGGCTATCGGTTGTAGAAAACAAATTAGAAAGCTTGGAAGGGATTCAAGGACTCACTAAGCTCACTGTAAGCAGCTTTGGGTTTTGTTTTTGTTACATTTTAGTTTTAACTGTCAATCTTATGCATGTGTGCTTTGTTTTTTAAGTGGTTTAGTGACTAGTGAATTTAGTGGCAACTTGAACTTACTGGTGTCTTGGTTGTTAGAATTGTGATACATTACTTTTCCTTTTAACAATTCAAATATTTTTCAGCGAAATGTTTCTATTCCGTGCTATTTATATTTGCCCTCCCTAGGATTAGGTTGTTCGAACTTGCTTTGGAAAAACAATTTTGTTTGAATATGGTCATGAAGAGGAGACTGGAGATTCATCTTATCTTGAAAATGATATGATTGCAACCTCAACTCCCAAGTATCATGATTCCCGCCTTGATACTTGTTATGCTGGAATTATAAGTACGGTATTTAATTTGTTCATCCTTGCTAAAACTGTAGAGTTGTTTCCAAGAGTTCAAATTTCTAGTATTTGAGATCAAATTTGCTCTGATTATTTCATTTCACAGGGAATGTACATTTGTTTAATTTAATTAAGTTTATTGTTCTTAGAATTTGTTTACTATCATCAAATAGTGACACGACACCAAACACTAATTCTTCTCTCTTTTCCATGATGCGCTTGCTTTGTTTGAGCATGCAACTGTTCAGATTAATGAACTTATTTCTTGAATCTTGTCAAATGGCATACCTAATCTTAGTTCTTCTGATTAAACTCATTGAGTTACACGGGGATTTAGGAGTCACTTTTATATGAATATGTGAACCAGGTGCTAAATGCAGGCAAAAATAAGCTTAAATCTATTGATCAGGTTGCTTCAGTTGTTAGTCTCCGAGCTCTGATTTTGAATGGTGAGAATTTTTACATAATCACCTGCTAACCACATCTATTTTTGTACAATGTGAAAAATATTAGCAGTGGTTATTTCTATTTATGTATATTTCCCTTTTCTGCACTCTTACTTTTCTTTTTGGCTTTGGCAGAAAATAACATTTCCTCCATTTGCAAATTGGATCAGTTGAAAGAATTGAACACTCTTGGTATGACTAATTATACCTTCAGTCTGATGCTTTTAGCACCTATATATGATAGTGGGATAAGATTTGGTTGTTGTTTATAATTTTATCGACTGATATGTCTTGGATGATGTTATGGTTCTTTCACAAATGCACAATAGGCTGTATTAATTTTTTTGTTTTATTTAGTTTCTTAGTTATTATCTTCTTTATTCTTGAAGCAAAGTTTACATGGAGACGAGTAATAAAGAACCGATACCAATTTGGATGAAATAAATTGAAAATTTGAAATTACTTTCTTGATAGGTCCTGATACGTTAGATATATTTTTGACTAAATTACAATGATACCTCCTAAGATTTTCTTAAATTACTCTTACATCCATTTCTACATGTATGTGCACGTGTGTATGTAGAAAGAGGTGGCAATGTAATATTTTTGAAACAAAAAGGAGGTTTGTGTATAATTTTAAAGAAAGAGGGATGTCAGTGTAATTTGAGAAAACCTCAGGACAGTCGGTGTAATTTTTAGGAGGTTTAGCAGCACATTTTCAAGGTGTAAAAGGTCATTGACAATTTTATATAAGGAGCATATTACGTATTAAAAGTTAATCTTTGACCTTTCAATCTTTCTTGATATGTATACATAGAAACCAATACCATTATGCTTCTTTTAATCTATGTTTGTGTATGTTTGAAATGCATAATTATTTTTGGCCAAATAATATCTCACCAACTCACAATGGTTGGAACTTGAATATGTACAAAAGGTATACATATATGTACCAAAAACCTTGAATAATCTTCCAATATCTACTTCTGCAGTTCTATCAAAAAATCCTATCCATAAAATTGGTGATGCTCTGCTGAAGGTGAAATCTATCACGAAGGTAAGAGGTGCCCCAATATGTTGAACTCCTTTGATTCTTATTTCACCATTGTATTCCTATTGCCAATGATATCTCTCTTGGTTCCAGCTTTCCCTCTCTCATTGCCAGCTTCAGGGTATTGACACCTCACTCAAGTCTTGTGTTGAGTTGAGTGAACTCCGCCTTGCTCACAATGAGATCAAGGTGTGCTTTTAATACGTGATTTTGGATCAATATCTTGTATCAATACATGATGCAGAATTCATATTTATTTAAGATTTTTTTTAATATTGTTTAAATTGGACTTCAGTCTCTTCCTGATGAATTAAAGTTCAATTCAAAGCTCCGGAACTTAGATGTGGGGAATAATGTGATCACGAGGTGGTCCGAAGTAAAGGTTTGATATTCATATCTAGAGTTTTCACGTTTTCTGGTATATTTTACAATTGCCTAGAACAAACTCCCTTTACCATGTTCATTCATCATGTTACATTTATAGGTGGTCAAACTGCTCACAAATTTGAGAAATCTTAATCTACAAGGAAATCCTGTTGCTACTGTTGATAAAATTACCAGAAAGGTGATCCCATTGTGCTTCTTGTTCTGTGAATTCGCACATGATTATTCAATTTCATTCATATTGTGTGTAATGATACAGATTAAGAAGGCACTGCCAAGACTACAGATATTCAATGCTAGACCAGTCGATAAAGATACTGAGAATAAGCAAAGTGGGGTAGTTGATGGAACTCCTGATTTTTCAGTAGATCAGACAGGTCAAAATTTGAAAGACAGCACAGAAAAGAGTGCAAGATTTCATACAAAAGATAAAAAAAAGTATGATCACCTCGAAGGCCCAGATGATCTTGACTCGGAGAGAAAAGAAGGTAAGAAAAGGAAGAAAACTGATGTATCGAAGAAGGAAGAGAGGGTGATTGATGAGGGAAATAAAGCTGGTAAAAAGGATAAGGCAGATAGAAAGAAAGACAGTCTTATAGTTACTGTTGATCCTGACATGGAGAATAAATCAACCAAGAAAAAGGTAAAAAAGGATGAGAAGGTCTTGGACAACAAGGGTTTTGCTCCTGAGGAGAATGTTTCCAAGGTTGGAAAGAAGGTGAAGAAGAAACGTAAGAATGAGGAAGAAAGTGAACTCGACATTATTGACAATGCAGAAGCTTCATTTGCAGAGCTTTTTAAAATCAATCATGCAGAAAATGAGAATCATGGTGATGAAATGAAGGCACAGGAGAAAGTGTCTAAGGATGTGAAAGTTGCAGGAAGCGCGGTAACCTCATTTGCCAAACCTAAGAATGCTAAAATGCAGAATATGGAGTCTCTTTCATTTCCAGTAGCAGATATTGGAAATGGAGGGCCATCAACATGGGGTGATGAGTGATGATAACATGTTGATGCATGAAAACTTGTCTTCAAGAAGTTCAGGATTATTTTTCAGACTGACTCTGCTGTCAGATTTCTCATTGTTATGCTTTTAGTTGGTGATTTTGTTGTTAATCTGAATTGCTACCAGTTAAAGAAGTTTTCTTTATCTGCCATTACTTTTTATTCCAATGAGAAATTGCTATTTTATCTTGCAGAGAAAACTGGCACAGCGTTTCAGCCAGCCCAATTTAGCCTGTCCCTATAGCCCGATATAAGCGGGCCTGTCCATGGTGGGCTTGTGACTTGGTCCCCTATCAAATCAATGATTGGTTTTCTAATAAAAGAAATTATTAGCATTCCATTTATATTGATTTGATTATAATTTATTTAGAAGTAAATATTAATTAATTTTTATAAATTAGGCAGTGGGAAACACTATTTAAGAAATTGACTGTCCAACTTATTATAAACATTATTCTATTCTCATATGTATTGTAACTAAAATTTGTTTATAAACTTTCATTCAATTCATCAACACATAATCGCATATTAAATAATATTTTGATAACCATTTAAATTGAAAGATATTTTTGGCGTTTTGTTTCTTAATTAATAAATACTCAAATTGGTCCTTTAAATATTAGATGTTGATTAATATGTTCTTGAATAATTTTCTTTTCGGTACGTGAGGTTTTTTATTTTCATTTTTCTTTGAAACTCTTAAGAAGTCTACATTAACATTTAAATATTATGGTGACACATCTCTCACCCCTATGAGACTCTTTCCTAAGTTTAACACATAATCCTATGAGTCTTGAATATAAATTCTTGAATAAATTATTTTTTTTAAAAAAAATTATTTTTATTTTTTTTTTTCAATAATCACTCTTGTAAACCAACCGAAAACTCTCATCATTTTAGGCCTCTCCTCTTCTTCTGGGGCTATTCAATTTGGGAATATTATATTTGAATTCATCAAATTATTTATTAATAGTAATCTAAATGTTTAGAGTTAATTAAACCAAGATGAAAAATATACAAGATTAGTTTTGAATCATAACTAAAATTACTATTTAACCTTTATTTTGTCAATAAATATGTATCTTATTTGTAGTTTTAAGAAATAAATAACCAGATCTTGACGATGCTTGGGTTTTTCCCACTGTGATATAATCCAAATCTCTCTGACTGTATATACAGTAAAAAGAGTTTATTTGTCTGAGTTTATCTAAATCGTCGAAAATTGTGTTGTTTTGGACAGGTTTCATTGGAATAGATGCTAAATCAATTTTCTTCAAAGAAAAAGTCTAATACATGCAGCGGAAAATGATAGCTTTTTTGTATTCTTTCCCTTGCTTCTCGGATCTGAATTAGTGTTTGAATCATTTAAAATTAATCATAATTGTAAAACATGATTAATATGTGGCTTTTGATTTGCACTTTCTTATTCATTTTTTCTGCTTTTAGTTTGCAGCACCCAAATTGTGGAGAAGCTAAGTTACGCTTGATAAAAAAAATATTCAATAGATTCTTGTATGTGTGTTATTTTCACGTTATTTAATGTACCCATTTTTTTGGATTTGATGTTACCATTACCATGATCGTTTAATTAATTTAAAAAAATAATAATAATTTATCAATCTATCTTAAATTAAGTGTATGAAATAAAAACGTAAGTATAATGATTTATATTAAACCATCTCCCAACCAAAAAGTTATATTTCAACACTAAATGAACACTTTTTCAATTAATTCAAAGAATGACTCAGTTGGTCAAATGATTATCCGTGTATAAAAAGCTGGACCAGTTTGAGCCGGCAATTGGTAAATTTAATATTTAAAAGAAAAGAAAAAACAGAATTTAGTCCATAAAATACCACAAAATTTCAAAATCATTCATTGATTAGTGGGAAGACTTGTATGCACATGCTGCTAACAAATTCAAATTTGAGTTGACAGTGTTGGTAACAGCAAATTTTTCAGCACAAAAGGAAAAATGGTATGCAAATTGCAAACAGTTGACGAAGGAGTTTGAACAGAATCAAACCAGGAAAAAATGGTGTCAACTACAAATTAACCAACATCACCAATTTGCATTCCTAGTTCTTCCTATTTTTGTGCTAATTCCTTCCAACCTTTTCTAGTCACACAACACCCAGTTGCATCAACAGTGTTGTAATTCACAAAAATTAATCATATTAGCTGATTAAGCAAAAGCAAATTAAGCAAATTAGCAAAAGCTGATTAGATTTGATTAAGGGAGATTTCTGATTGATTTGATTTGTGATCCAGATTAATCAACTTTCTTAGCTGTTGGAAACATGTAAATGTAATGTTGTGAGGGACGGCTTAGTATTGGTTAATTAGATTTTGAAAATGGTGATCCTTCATTAATTACTACTAATGAAATTAGTTTGGCCGACCCACAAAAATTTACTTATCTTACGTTTTTGACTTTTCATTCGTCCAAACAAACCTTAACCTCCGGCCTCAGCCTGTGTATGCTAACATTCATTCATATTCATTCACACCCTCTGCAACTCTGCAACCACACGTTTAACTGTTTATCATGTTATTCTTGCTTCTTCAACTCTTCCTATTCATTTTTCTCACAAAAACAAATATTTTCTTTCTACAACTACTAATGACTTTTCTTATATAACTGTTCACTAATTATACTTAGTACAATACGATTAAATATGTTGGGTGCAATAATCACCACTCATCGAAACCGAACATACCTTAGTTGTTTGTTAATCCAGACAATTACATGTTAACAAATATCCTAATTATATTATTAATGGTTGGAAGTCCCATATCGATTAGAGATAATGTCAAATTATAATATATAAGTGAGATGCAAATCTCACCTTACTAGTTGATTTTTGCAAACCTCACTTTAAACTTATTTTTTAACACACTTGTTATCTGTTCACTACAAAATAATGTTAATAGTAATATCATTTTTTTTACATTTTAATAATTAATTTTTTTTTCTTCTTATACACATTTTTACAATTAAATATACCATTAACAATTATCATTTAATATTACTTTAATAACTAAGAGCATTTTAGTAATCTTTAATTTTATTAATTAAACAATTTTTTTATCTATTACATCAATTAAATCCTACCTTCCAAACTTTATTTCCAAATTCACTGTCATTTATTTATAATAACAAAAAATTTACTTTCAAATCTCCTTAAATTCGACAATTCACTCTTTTTCAAATCACTTCTTCAAGTAAATAAAGGCTTAATTTTTTTAAATGAAACTGCTTTTAGTGATGCAGTTTATCATTTTCATGAACATGATTAAGTAGTATCTAAGATGAAACTAGGACACTGATATTAAATTCAATATATTAACTTTTTGTGTGCAAGATTTTAATTTTTTGAGGTACCATATATTTTATTTGTGTGCTTCTTTTCTTTTAAACATTTTAGTGACAGAGCGTGTACGAAGTGAAGTTTGATTCTTTCCACCATTAAAATATCCTATAAAATCATATTGCTTTCACTTTCTTCCATTACGTCCAAATTGGTGGTCCAGGTATAAATACAGTACAGTACTAAATCCATTTTTAAAAGATCATATCTATCAGAGAAGATTATTTTGGCCCTCCGCTTACTTTTTAATTTTAAAAATTAAAGCAGTTTAACTAATCTGTTGAAAAGATATTTTTAAATATATTTATTGATATGAATATTTATATATTAATAATATATCGATCAAATCTTAATAATTTATCATATTATTTTTTAGATATTTGGTATAATAAATAAGTTATAACATATTTTTTATTAACAAATATACACTATTTGTTAAATTGAATATCGAATAGTTTTTTTATAAATGAATTTTCTATGCTTTCAAACCTTTTAAAACATTGAGATTTTTTAATCTTCATATATCATGTCACTTATTTAAAGGTCTACGCTCTAGATTTCAATAAGAATATTTGATTCTCATTGTATGACTGATCATCCTACACACTTACAGGTTGTCTTCAGCAAAATACACTAACATGATATGAGATTAAATCTAGAAAAAGGTTTTTTTGGTGTAGGTGACAACAAATTATTGGGTTTCATAATAACTTGACAAGGAATAGAGGTTAACCCAAACAAATGTGTGGTCAAGCTCAACATGAGAAGCTTGACCAATTTTAAGGAAGTCCAGAGTTTGAACAACATATTAGTCTCACTCTCACATTTT
This sequence comes from Vigna radiata var. radiata, assembly GCF_000741045.1. Taxonomy (NCBI): domain Eukaryota; kingdom Viridiplantae; phylum Streptophyta; class Magnoliopsida; order Fabales; family Fabaceae; genus Vigna; species Vigna radiata. Next base: position 63,340 of record NW_014542173.1, read on the forward strand.
TTGTCATGCCTAACACATCGTTCTTCAAGCTATTGAAAGGAGCTTAGACCTACCTTTGGGGCGAAAAGTATGATACTATGTTTCAACAACTAAAAGGGGAAGTTGTCGCTCTCTCATTCTCATTCTTCCTCAACCAAACCAACCTTTGGCATTATACCTAGTTGTATCGTGCTCGACAATCAGCTCGATCCCCGTTATAGAAAGTAATATCCAATATCAAACCATAGAGAAGTTGGTCCTGACACAAGTCTTCTTAACTCGAAAGCTACGACATCACTTCCATAGTTTCAACATTTGTGTTTGAACAAATTATCCTATCAAGAAAATCTTACAAAAACCACAATTAGCAGGACACATGGCCTGGATGGTAGAGCTTTTAGAGTTCAAAATCACATATCAGAACAAATGACCAATGAAATCACAATTCCTAGCATATTTCCTTTTTCAAACTCCCAACCAAAGCGAAGCAATTTGGCATTCTAGCACCCGAGTACAAGAGTAAGAGCAACTCGGTGTTATAGTGCTCGAGTACAACAATTGTGCATTATAGTGCTCGAGTATAAGAGAAACTCTATGTTTTCGTGCCCTAGTACAAGACTAATTCAACATTACAATGCCCAAGTACAAATAAAAGCTTGGCATTCCAGTCACCAAGTACATGAGCTTAGCATTCGAGTGACCAAGTACAAGAGCAATTCAGTTTTCTAACACTTGAATACAAGAGTAAGAACAACTCGATGTTCCAAAACCCAGTAAAGGAAGAATTCAACGAGTACAAGAACACCCGGTGTTAAAGTGCCAAAGTACAACAATAACTCGATGTTCTAGTATAAGAGTAACTCAGCGTTCTAATGCCTGAGTAGAACAACAACTCGACGATCTAGTGTTCAAATATAGAAGTAAACTTGACGTTCTAGTGACTGAGTACATGAGCAACTCGACAGAGCCTAAGGGGCTAGTGGTTTATATTTGTCCTGGAGATGAGATGGAAGTACACATTATCGCTTGTATGGCAAAAAAAATTCGCCTAATTTGTCGACTATAGGATGAGACAATGGGACAAAGTAATAGCCATTGTTGTCGTCTTGGATCTTAGCTAGGATGGTTTCACATGGTCATTTACATATCAATTCCATCTTCTATACTAATGTCATAAAACATGGAGACAATTATGGTAGCGATTTAATTGTGAATTGGATAACTATGTAATTAGTATAAAAAAAAGGATAGATTTAGTATAACACAAAAGAGAAGAATTGAGTGTTTCCAATCTAAGTATCTACTTTGAGTTTAGACATGCATACCATAATTCAATTATGTCATTTTTAATTTAATATTATTGATTTTCAAAAATAAGGTGAACTTGAAGAACATTTATGCTGTGTAAAATTTTGAATTTTTTTTTCATGTTTATATGTCATAATACACTTGTTGAGAAATCAAATTATAAAAATTTACACACACACACACATATATATATATATATATATATATATATATATATATATATATATATTCAATTTACCTATATACAATTTTTTTGAAATAATACATAAAAATTTTCAAATTTTCTACTATTGAAAAATATATTGATAGAGTAACTATTAAGTTTTATTTGAAGTATAACGAGCGAGACAATAAAATATTAAGTGCTCTTTTTGTAAATATAGCAACTAAATCTCCAAGAAATTTGTGTTATGATGTTTGTATACATATTATAACAATAGGAAAAATGCGGTTTCATAAATTAAATATAAGTTACTTATATCTAAAGCAATATAATTATAATTTAAACCCATAATGTAAATTTAAAATTAGCGGAATTAATATGATAATTAAGAAGATTTAAAACTCCTATCTTGTAGCATAATTAATAGAGATTAACTTCGTCAATTGTAGCACTATACACCGAGTGAGTCTTCAAGTAAACTCAATGAATATTAATGGTCACATAATTGACTAAGATACTTACTACACACAGATAATACAAATATACACGACACCAATTCAGTTGCTCATTCATTTATTTAACAGCTAAATCAGTTACTATTTTCGTATCGCTGAAATCAAATCAGTTACTAATATCGACCAATTTTACGGTCGTGATATTATGCTGCCAATTAGTAATTCAGTTACCCTAATAACTTCTCAACCACTACAAAATAGTAATCATAAATTTGTTAAGATGTTTACTTTTCTAGTTAAAAAAATTGACAAATAACACCACTGTCGTTGTTTCTGATGAACATAATTACGAAATGTCTTTTTTTTTTAAATATGTTATTATTAGCTCAAACGAAATACTAATAAATATAGTGATAGGAACAATTTATTAATAAAAAAAAATTGTATGACCGAAAGTGAGATTGGATAAGGTTTGTTTGTTTTATTTTTTATTTGATTTTCTGGAAATGATGGAGCAGATTGTTGGATGGACCATGATGCATGTGTTGCAGGAACAAACAAACATTTGTATCATCAACAAGATATTTTTGTTCCATCTCATTTCTGTCAAGTGTGCAAACCTAATCTGCTAAAAAGTTATTCGTTACAGATTATGCTCACTGACGTCAACGGGAAGCGTAAAATTAACTCGAACAATTCCAAGTTTTAATAAAATAAACTTAATAAAGCAAATAATTTTATAAATTTAATAGTCCAGTGATCTGATATTTAAATTTTGGGTATGATAATTCAGTTAAGTCAAAGATAATTACTCTGCACAAAGAATACACGCAACTTGATTAAAATATAAATAGAGAAAAAGTGGTTAATAAAATGTATAAAGTAGATGTTATTAGAGAGTTGGAGTTTGAAGAGTATGTAAATATAAAAAATAAGAAATCTAGAAGCGAAATACGACTGACTTGACCCTACTCTCATCTCAACTTGTTCTTTTTCTAAAATAAAGTGTATATATGACCTATCCCAATCCTAATCCTTCACATGCACATTTTGCAAACACGCTTTATTCAAACTATATAACAAAACCAACAAATCTATAATCCTTATCCTTCTCACTGCAACCCCAACCAAGTAAGTATACAACACTTTCAAATTTCCATTTTCTCACTATTCTTACTTTCTCTTCTCATGCCACCCATGGACGCCACTTCTTCTTCTTCTTCTGACATCACCACTCTCCACCCCGACATCATTCGATCCCACATCCTTAATCGCCTCGACGGCCCCACCCTCGCCTCCGCATCCTCCTCCACTCTCCACCTCCGCCGTCTCTGCTCCGATCACAACCTCTGGCGGACCATCTGCGCCGCCACCTGGCCCTCTCTCAACCAACCCCACGCATCTGCCCTCATCGATACCTTCCCCGCCGCCCACCGCTCTGTCTTTTCCGACTCCTTTCCCTCCATCCAATACTCCCCTCCTCCCAACCCCATCCCACCGCGGTTGTCGCCGGAGTTTGTATCCGCCGTGGACCTCTACTACAAGGGCAGACCCGTCTTTTCGCGTGTCATCACGACCGAAACCCACAAGGGTTGGTTCCTCTCCTCCCCGCTCTGGGTGGACCTCCTCGACCCCAACGAGGTGGTCCCCACTCCCTTGATATTCGCGAAGTGCGATGAGGAATCTTCGTGGCTGGCACACCTGGAGGAGAATCTGGGGCTGAGCTGGATCGTCATCGACCCGACGCGGAAGCGTGCGGCGAACCTCTCCAGCCGGCGGCCGGTGGCGGCGCGGCGGCACTGGCTGACGGGGGATCTGGAGGTTATTTTCGCGGTGACCATGGAGACGGTCCAGTGGGTTATCAGGGTCACGTGCTGCGGGAAGGCCGGGGGCGCTATGCACGTGAGGGAGGCGAGTCTGACGATGGAGGACACGGAAGGGAGACACGTGACCGGCAGGGACAGCTTCGTGATTTTACAAGATGCCGTGGAGAACGGCGAGCGACGAAAACCCGATCCCGAAGAAGCCAAAGCAAGGTTCGATAAATTCTGCCGCTTGAAGAGAGAGATCAGAGAGAGAAAACTACGGAGAGACAGTGCAATGGACACGGTTGCCATGTTGGTCTCTTTCACCATTTTCGTTTCCCTCTTTTGGTTCATGGTCTTTGGTTTTTGACCCCAAAAAAACAAAAAAAAAAAAAAAACAGTTCTTGAGGTTGTTGTTTGGGTTTGGTCGGTTGTACTTACGGAAGCTTGGACGGAAAAGGAAAAGAAAAAAGAGACAGGTGAATAGAAACGTTAAAGGGAGAAGATATACAGCATATACGACATAACAAAGTGTGTATTTTATTCCAGTTAGTTAATTCATTTTTTCTTTTGACCAATACCATGTCACCTAATTCGTTTTATAAATAAATTTATACATATTTTTACCTTCCATGTATCATGGCTCATGTTTATAGATTAGTAACAATAGAATAAGCTATGTATATTCCTGAACGATGATTTCATGATTCAGATAAAACACATGTAAGTGTGGTCATAATTGTGTTATTGTCGTGTTACGCGTCACTCTTTGACTTTTGAGGAAAATTTCTCATGAACTAGGATTGGGCTGGTTGACAAGTCCTGAACTGATCGATGTGCGAGTAACTATGCTGATCACGATATTTATGGTTCAAGCTCTGACTTTTAGGCTCTCTACAAGTTGGTGATGAGTAAATTGTCTATGGGACGTGAACTTTGAACATAATTGAAAATATGGGAAAACGTTTTTGTGGTGGATCACAACACCAATATAGACTATGTCATTAGACAGTCGGAATATGTGAATTACTATTTTAAAATTTTTTAATTATTTTTTATTAAAATGGTTTAATTTTTAAATTTTCTTTTTTTATAAAACATTTTAATTATCACAATACACACAGATACTATTTCAATCTTGGAATTAACCAAGAAATAGTATCAAGAATATCAACTAGAAATTAATTGATATCAATGTTAACTATTTTTTTACTTACATTAATAAATAGTTTCATTGAAAAATAAGTTTGTCAATTATGTTGTAACGACATTGTTCAGAAACAACATGACATCAAAAGAAATCATATTCGATATTGGTCAAAAAAAAAAATAGAAACAACACTAGCATATATAAACAAAAATATACTTTAACAATGACAGTCTAAAAATAATCACGGTTGACTTTAAACTAAAAAAACATTTGTTAAACATTAGGTGAAAAAACGAATGTCTTGACTTTAGCCAAGTTGACAATGTTTCAATCAAAATCGAGCCAATGATATCTTAATTGAGATGAAGTCGAAGAGAGAATACGAACAAAAGAATAGATATATATTTAAAAGTGGAAAAAGTATGAAGAATTTCTAAGTTACTCTTATAAATTCCTAGAATTTCAATTTCTTTTAAAATTCTCCATGCAAAAAAATATATTTTTTCATATCACATTTCAAATTATTTATAAAATGAATTATCTTATGAACAATTCTCATCCTAATAAGATATTTGGAGTGTAGGATTGAGGTCAACGTCCAACATCCATGAAGTAGTTCAAAGAGTATAAAAATTATCTTTTGTTCTTAGTTTTTTTTAATCATTTGTCCAAGCGGATCACAGAACACATGCATAGAGTACTCTCGCGTTAAAGTTAGTTTAAATTGACCGTTCAAATATTAATGATGTAATAAATATGTAATCATATGTCCCCTTACTTCAAACCTATATTTATAAATTGTAGAGTGCATTTTTGATTAAAAGTAATCTAATTACGATTCAATTGGTGATAATCATGCTTTACCTTCAGCATTAGAGCTAATTGTTCTGACAGATGGAAGATCGGTCAGATTCTATGACAACCCGATTGGTGGTAGTCTATTTAGTACTAATAATGATTTATTTGAACATCAAGTTACCAGTTGATCATTCGGTCTGTGACTGATCAAACAATCATATAACACATAAGGTAAAAATAAATGGAAAAGTATACATGATTAGAATGATGGAAGAATGAATAAAAGTGGGTCAACGACAAAGAAGAAGAGTTCACTATTTCTTTTTCCAGATTTTGAGAAATAGATGCCAAAGAAGAATACGAGGTTAACAACAAAAGGGAAAAATAAAATCGAATATTATCACAAAAAAGAAGAATTCTTTACGTATGACTATAAAAAGATCTCTTAAGGAAAGATATAATATAAGGGCAATTATATCATAATCTCAATTGTGTTCGGAATCCTATGATCTTATTAACTCAAACACAATCCCGAGAGAAATAGGAAGAAAGTCTAAAAGTTAGAAACTCAAAGTATGTTTAACATTTTATCAAGTTATTGTATCAATTGTGATTTAAAAATAACAATTTCTAGAACAAGGAGTTTCTAATGAAAAAATAATTGTCACATGAGAAAGATATTTGGATTTTTTAATAGAATTAAAATATTTTATTCATAGTATTATTGATAAAAAAAAAAACATATTGACACGTGATATGTAATTAACATAATTAGTATTTTTTTAAAAAATATCTAATTAAGACAATTTTTTACACAATTAAAACTTTTTTAGAAATGGAGAATAGAGTCCTCTAAAATAATATCATTGGAATAATATATATATCACTTATGTAATTTTTTATCAAATTTTATTTTGTATATTAGTTTTATGATATCTTTTTATTGTGTTTTGTAAATTTTTATACAAACATATAAAAAAATGATTTAATAAATAGTTATACAGTTTTTTTATTGACTTTTCTATTTTTACAAAAGAAAAAAAATCACATATCAATTGATTAAAGTCAAATCAAAATAAATATGTAATTATTACACACATAATTCATTCTTTAAATTAAAAAAAAATAAAAATCTGATTAAATCTCACCCATGCAACCAATCAAGAAATATGTAATTACATAGAATAAGGTAAGGATGAGGGAACTTTTAAAGCTCCTCATACCACTCGTCTTTCTGTTTGTTTTTTTTCTTTTTTTTTTCTTTTTCACCACAACAATTGGAATGAAATGCACCTCTCACTCTTCTCCTTTTTAACATTATTTTTTGACAATGAATTGATATCCAAACGAAAACAATACACACACTTTCACACTTTTTTAAGCCCAAACAATATGTAAAAGAAACTCTTTAGTATGCTATAATGTTAAAATATTTTCACATTCAATAAGTACAACTTTCTAAACAAAACAAATGAAATAATAAAATAGAAAAAGGAATGCTACAAAAATGCAGCAAACACATGAAGAAAAACAACTTTCCCTTTTGGCGAATTTTTATCAACAAAAATAAACATAATTTCATATCTATTTTCCTAAAGAGACGTTTCATCATGACAAATTATTCTTCATCACACCAAGGTATTATTATTTTTGTAGAGTAAATGTTTTTAAAACATCTTTAGAAATAAAATATTACTTGAAATAGAAAAGAAGAAGAAGAGAGGACACAATACCTTGTGGTCCCGTGCTTGGGCTTCGTCAAAACATTCCGTACGCAGTTCTGACATACAACTGTACGTACAGCATCAAATGAATCATCACATTATTTTCTCTTACTTTATTACGTGTCTCTTTTTTCTCTTCTGCTTTTTGCATTACGTGTCTCCTTTCTCTTACAAGTATTTACTTTTTCTATTCTAAATCAGATTTCAACCTTTTCTTCTTTTTTTCTCTTGTTTTTTTAAGTTAAATATGTTTTTAATTTCTATATTTTGAGGTGATTTTGGTTTTAGTTATGATATAATTTAGTTCTTCAACTTTAGAAAATTCTGGTTTTAGTCTTTTTTACCAATTTTTTTAATTTTATTTGTTGTTTCAAACACGATTCTTAGTTAACATTAAAGCAAAAATGTTTCAAACAGTGTAAACAATCCAAATAATATAATGAAACGTGTTTGAAACAACAAATAAAGTTAAAAAAAATTGATAAAAAAGACTAAAACCAAAGTTTTCTAAAGTTGAAGGACTAAATTGTACCATAGTTTGAAAATATACTAAAACCAAAATCGCTCCAAAATATAGGGACTAAAATCATATTTAACCCTTCTTTTCTCTTCTTTCAACGTTTCTTTAGATGGCTTTTCTTCGTCTATCCTATATTATATATATATATATATATAATTATTTATCCATCCATATTTATTGTTGATGTTGTTATATTTACTTCTTCCACTAGTACAAAATTATTCTCACAAGACATTGAACTATGTTTTTGTCTTCTTAGATATTCTTCTTCAACGACCTTTCTTTTTCTTTTCCAACAGATATTAGGTATACATTTACTTTCTTTATATTTACATTATTTTTTTCCTGTGAGAATCATTAATCATTTATTTTTGAAATATAGTTTGTGGAATGAAAAATTTGTTTTAGAGTAAACGATGGATTTTAAAAGTTAGTGTATGAGTGTCTCAAATTTGGAAATTCAATTTAGGAGTGCCTTGGATTTCAAACATAATGGATTTCAAAATTTAAATAAACTAAATTAGGAGTGTATTAGATTTTAAAATCTTGTTTAAAAAGTACTAGATTTCAAAATTTGGTTTATGGATGTCTTGAATTTTGAACATAAATATAAATTTTAAAATTAGATTTAGAAATGTGTTGGATTTTGAAGTCCATTTTACTAAATTTAAAAATCAATTTAAGAGTGTACTAGATTTCGATTTAGATACCTTCTGAATTTTGAATTTTGGTTTTGTCATCTTCCGAATTCAAAATTTGGTAAGTATTCTCCCAAATTTCAAAATCTATTTTTTTTCTATTTTTCTATTTTTTATTTTACTTATTTGATGTGCTTTGTTTTATACATTTGTTGTTGATCTCTATTTTAGTTATTATTATTGAACAAGTGAGATATTTATGCTCACGTATGTTGTAGGTGGTTATAGTGTTAGTATTTAAGATGAAAAAATATCCTTTGAATTTTATGAAATCACAAGTAAAGAGAGCTTCATCTTAGATTTCTCTTTTTATCAATGAAATGTGTAGAGAGATTATACTAATAAGTTCCCAATTTATTACACATGATGAGTTAATTTAGTGGTTTCAGGAGATTTATCTTCTTTTCATTGTGGTAAATACCATATAGAACATTAGACTAGAATTCAACACAAAATTCTGAACAACCATATAACATACTCCAAATTTGTTTGATTTTTTTTTTCATGAGAAACCAACTTTATCTCTCATCGATCCTAAACAAAACAATTACATATAAATGTTTAACAAGTCATCAAGCATCAAAAGCAAAAAAATAAAATAAAATATTCATCTACTTTACTAATATGACATTCCCATAATATGCAAATGCTATGTGATCGGCATAGCTTGCTAGCAAAAAAGTGTTTGAGCACTTTAGGAAATCCACCTATTTTATGTTCTTGTTGAACAACATCCTTGTGTTGCTCAATAAGATCCTCCTCAAAAATATCTGCATTTTGGTCATTAATATCAAGACAAGCTAATTGTTCAACTTCTTTACCTTTACCATGACAACCTCTTCTACTAGTAAATATCGTGAATCTCCTTCTAGCTTCACCATATGTAAAGTTGTATGTAGAGGCACATTGTGTTCTTTATGTAACAAACAAACATTAAAAACATAACCAATATATATATATATATATATATATATATATATATATATATATATATATATATATATATATATATATAACATAACCAAATTTTGAAATTCAGGATACTTATAAATCAAATTTGAAGTCTCAGAAACTCCTTAACCAAATTTTAAAATCTGAGAAAATCCTTAAATAGATTTCAAAATGCAGTACAATCCAAAACTGGATTTTGAAATTTGATACTCTTAAACTGGTTTTCAAAATCTAATGTTTTCCTGGATCGAATTCAAATTTTGATTTCTTTTGAAATCTATTAATTATCCTCGAAATCCGATGCTTTTTCACAAAAGATCTCATCGAAGTTGGATTCCAAAATCCAGTTTGTTGCTAAATCGAATTTCAAAATTTGGTACACTCTTAAACCAATATTCAAAATTTAGTGCTTTTCAAAACCAAATTTCAAAATTTTTTACATTCCTCAACAAATCTCGCCTACTACGAATTTTTAAATTCATCTCACCCCAAAATTTATTATTTAAATCTTAAGATTTGAAGTTTCGTTCACTTTTAATTTATTCCCAAATTAATAAGTAATACAAAAGTAAAAAAAAAAATGAAACTTACCTTGGGGAGTGCTACACAAAGAAGAGGGTGCCCGGGAAGATAAAAAAAGGAAAGGTTGTGCTTGTAGAGTGTAGAAATTTGAAAGTTATAAGTAGAGATGACAACTAGTTGAGTCGGACACAAATAGTGCCTACCCATTACTCGACCTACGACAAAATTTTTTTTCTGCTACCTGTGTAGATACCTATTTAAAAGACACTTGCTGATATTTTAAAACATGTATAAAATTTTAAAATAAAATTTAAATAAATAACATAAAAATATGTAAAATGTATAAAATATAATACAAATTAAATTAAAAATAAATAAAAATTTAATTTAATTAAATTTAAAATGATAAAATATAAATTTAATTTAATTTTAATTAAATTTAACTAAATAAAATATAAAACAAATTTTTAATTTTATTTTTTTTTTGCAGATAACTTATACTCGTAAGCACAGAAAATATAATACTACACTCAACCTCTTTATAAATAGATATTAAAATATTCTTTATACATAAATAAAATATATATACAAATATCAATTAATACACAAATATTAATATTTTTTCCATAGGTATAGAGAGAGAGAGTAAGGAGTGAAAGTATGAGACTGGGGTAAATGTGAGAGATGATGATTGTTGTAGGAATAAATAAGGAAAGAGAGAGGGTAATTATGTTTTTAGGTTGTAAAAGTCAAATGAAGTCATTTATGGTATTTAGAAAATATTTGGAGCTACAGAAAGAAAAATGTGGGTGCTAGAAGAACCCCTTCTGGACCTACATCACGCGTCCAAGTAGAAAACAGAGCTTTACTTAGTTTGGGCTAGCTATTCACACTCCATGTTGTTGTTATCACCCCCAAATATTTTTGTAATCTTTTAAAAAAAAATGTCCCTTTTCTACAACATAAAACTGTACGAAACATATTTAGGTTAGGATTTATCTATTGTACGGTCATTCACTGCATGAGTTCAGAAACTGATAAGTTTCGGTTTCACGAGTTACGTTACGTGTATTCAGTATTTTCTTAAGACAGACACTGGGACAGAGAGAGACATATTTACCAAGTTAAAAAATTGTTGATTTTAAACCTGGTACGCAAGCAAAGAGTAAACCTTTGTTTCAGGTTAACTTTTTGGCACGAAAAGTAAGTTTTGGAATGGCAAGGTTTGAATAGACATGAATGGTAAAGAAAAGGAACGAGAGAAGAAAGAATAAAATATGAAAAGAAGTGTCTGAAAGAGGAGTGCTAGAAGCAACAAGAAGTGAGTGTGAGTGTGTGTGTGTTGATTGCAAGAAACGGTGGGAGAGTTTGAAGAGAGAAAGAAGGAGATGATTTGAGGCCACGTGACAAGAAGGAAATGGAAGCGAACCTTGGTTACCTCACCTCTCCATTTCACACATTCTTGGCCGACTCTCTCAAAAGCTCTACCACCACGCCAGAACCCGTGGCAGTTTGCGTGCCACACACAACCAAGCAAAGCATTCAACCTCCCCAACAGAGCCACTCCTCCCCCCAAGGAATAACTCCTCCTCCACCACCAACCCTGTTCCTTTATAACCATGCACAACCTTCACCTTAAACCCTAGCTTCCTTTTCTTTATTCTTTTCTCGCCGACTGCTTCTCCTAAAACAGAGCACCGGATCATGGAAGGGGTTTCCAGGGAAGCCCAGATGTCGATCGCTGCTTCTTCCATGTTTCCTGGCTTCAGATTCTGCCCCACCGATGAGGAGTTGATTTCTTACTACCTTAGGAAGAAGTTGGATGGCCATGAAGAGAGTGTTCAAGTCATTTCTGAGGTTGAGCTCTGTAAATTCGAGCCTTGGGATTTACCAGGTTAATACTCTTTCTCTCTGTATCCATTTCTGAATCCAAGCTTTTTGTCAAATGTTTGGGTCTCTGATTTCGTGTGTCTTAGATTATTGTCTAGTTTTTTCAATACTTCTTCTTCTTAGAAGGAGAACTTGCTTAGTAATTTTAGTCTTAACTAATGTCTATATCCATATGATATGTAAAAAGTCGGAAGTTGGAAAATTTGAATAATTTCATACACGTATTGGTGATAGTTATGGACGTATGGGGTCCAAGACAAGACAACCCTGTTAGGTTTAGTTGGTAGATGATTTGATACTATTTTAGATTTTAAACATGTCTGGTTTTCAAAAACTGAGTTATAAGGTTGGTGATTTCAGTGCGAGTAAATTAGTTCTGGTATAACTGAAAGCTGAGGTTTTCAATTGTTGACTAGTCACAGTTGATGTTGAAAAATAGAAAATCAAAATGATCCATGTGGGGTGGGTTGGAACTTGTAGTTTCTGTTGTGTGTAAGTGGGACGGTGGCAACTAAATCGAAATTTGTCAACTTTACATACTACTGCAAATATTTATTTTGTGGAGAACATCTTTCTCGTGCAAGGCTCAAGGTGAACAGGGGCATTCCACCTAATTTCTGCATTGCGTGAATTTGAATTGAAGTGCTGATCATTGTGTTGAACCCCTATGTAAAACCCACACATATTTACATGAACTAATTTGCTTGCAGTTGTTAAAAATCCCTATCTAAAAAGCAAAGCCTTTTTTTTTTTTTTTTTATGTTTAAATAGTTAAAACAACAACGATTTTCTGTCGTAAAGCCCTAGTTATTCTACCAACTGATAATTTTCTGCACTTTTGCCTCATTGTAGAATTTGATTTGGTTTTGATAGTGACCCTATAGTGTTTGATGCATAGTGTGGTGTGTTTGGTTGAACAATGAAAAAAACATGTCTCCTCCGTAATTGACTACTTTCATGCTAAAGTGAAAACAGAACAACCAGAAAGAAACCAAGATATGTAGATTGAGTTTGTCTGTTTACAACCGATATTCATGTCCTAAGTAATTTGAAAAAACAGCACGTAAAAATTTAAAACTGTTAAGCAAGTTTAAATCTGCCACCAATGGATTTGACTTACTGATAGTAGTACTGGTTTGAAACCAGCCAAATCGTTCATTCAATCAGATAACGAATGGTTCTTCTTCTCTCCTCGTGGAAGAAAGTACCCAAATGGTTCACAAAGTAAAAGGGCAACTGAATGTGGATATTGGAAGGCCACCGGCAAAGAGCGTAATGTAAAGTCAGGTTCCAACGTTATAGGAACAAAGAGGACTTTGGTGTTTCACTTGGGACGTGCACCTAAAGGGGAGAGGACTGAATGGATTATGCACGAGTACTGCATCAATGACAAGTCTCAGGTGAATTGTAGTTACAATATTCCAAGAGAAATGTTAGTAACATATTCTTTAACACATTCCTTAAAAGATTGAAATTTATAGAAAACTAGCTGCGAAGACAGCATAAGTCACATGACTCAGATCGGTGGATTCTTAGTTGTATTGTATGTTTGTTGTACTATGTATTTACAGGATTCTTTGGTTATTTGTCGGCTGAAGAGGAACACAGAGTTCCGTTTGAGTGATCATTCGAATAGAGCTTCTTCAAGTCAAAGGCATCACGTGAATTCACACGAAAGTGGTTGTGCCATATCAGAAGGTGGTGGTATAGATCAAAGGGATGTTTGTGAGCAGGACAAAGAGGTGGGATGTAGCTCCAAGAGGAGCAGTAGCAGTTACGGTTCTCCTTCCAATGAGCAGATAGATTCTGTGTCGGAATCCAATCATCGACCAGTTAATGAAGCTACACTGACAGAATCTTCAGATCAAGCAAAGGTACATACATACTAATAGAAAAGTTAATTGGTTTTACATTCATGGAGAAATTTATCCATTTGTTTGAGTTGTTATATTGCAGGAGGTGTATGAAGAGGATTGTTATGCAGAGATATTGAAGGATGATATCATAAAACTAGACGAATCATCAATCTCAGCAGAGGGTCACACAGGAGCACATGATCCTGCACAAATGCATCCTGCGCAAGGCACAGCAAAACGGAGAATAAGATTAAGGGTTGGGAATTCAAAGCGTTCTTCTCCTGCAGTGGTTGGTTTCCGAAGCACAATAATGCAGTCGTCAAAGAGTACCTTCTTCGCCGGAATAAGCAACAGTTTGGTGGCACTTGTTTTCTTGGTTTTCACTCTGATATTTTTGGTGTTTGTTGGGTGGAGTCAGACAACTGAAGTGTTAAGCGCTTGTAACCTATGATTAAACTGCTTCGTTCTTAATAGCATGTTGCATTGTTGCATTGTTGCATTGTTGCATTAGCCTAGTCTTTTAGATTTCGTGTACAAACGAAAGATGGGGTTTGTAGTGGATGAGGATTGGAATTTGGGAAAGATAAAGGATTCTTTTTTTTTTTTCAATATATAAAATATATAGCAAGCAATTTCTCGGATGAGATTTTTTTTAGAACAATAAAATCTATAAAATATACAAATAATGATGAAGGGAACAGAAACAGATAATTTGATGAATTAAATTCAGAATTTGTGTGTTGACATTTCATGTTGTCAAAGCAAAATCAAGGTCATCTAAAGTTTTATATTTTATAAATGCAATAAGAAAACCTCGATATTTTTACCAGACCATCAATTAATTTGGAAATTTTATATTACTTTCCTGTATTTGACTTCATTTAATCTTTTTTTTCAACTAATATTATTATTTCAATTGTTTTAATTTATGTTTTAAAGGTGGACCATCGATTAATTTGAAAACTTTTAATTACTTTAATTTATTTTACTTTATTTAATCATATTTGATTCAACTATTATTATTATTTCTTTTATATTTAACCTTTTTTTATTGGAAACTTATTACACATCAAACTTAAAAGTCCTAACATAAATATATTTAATCAATTACTTATTCTAAAAAAAACCAACTAAAGTATTTAATCAATACTTTTAAGTTTTATATTTTATTTATTTTTATTTGTGTGTTGGGTTTAATTGGTCGTATTTGGTGGACTTTTAAGACTGTAAATCGTCTCGATATTTAAAGTCCATAATAAAAATAAATAATTAGTTAGAAGGTAGCATTGGGTGTTCCCAACCGCAGCGAATCATGGCTTTGATATTGGAATTTACTTCCGTAAATGGTTGAGAGATAGAAGAAAAGTGGAAAATTGAAAGAGAGAGAAAGATCGAGGTGCAGTGCAGTTTTTGGTATCCTCTTGCCGTTGCCGGTAAAGAATCTCTTAACTTCCAAATTGATTTGTTTACTGCGTCACTCCCTCTGTTCCCAATTCACTCGACAAATTGCTTTTTCCATTTCCCCTAACATCGCACTCCCAACCGTTACCAACCGATAATGAATTTAGGGTTTCTTCCCTCACATCCATCTGTAAGTCTTCTCTTTCTTCTTCTTCCTCTTCTTTGCTGATCATGATTTCTATGCGATTCCACTATTTCGATAACCCTAATTTCAATGCTACTTTTCGGAAGTACGATTTCAACTAATTCAGTATGTTTTGTGGTTAATTGACTTTGAATGTTGACCAGGTGCTAGGTCTGTAATCAGGAACCATGTCGAGGCCCATGTTGCTTGTCTTCTTGCTGATTATACTTATAATCACCTCGCAGTTCGAGTGGAAGCAGCAGCTTGTGGCCGATGTTGACTCCAACCCCACCGTATCTCAGAAGCAGCATCAAATTTCCAAGGCTGAAGAAACCGTAAAGGAGAAGGTCTTATGCTTTAAATTACATCTCCATGTTGATATAACTAGTAGCTTGTGTTGTTTGATGTAGCATCTGCTTAGTGTGGTTTGCTTATTTTACTCATCTGTCTACAGTTTTCTATTTGTGCTCTTTTTGCGCTGCACGTTGCATGCGGTACATTTCAGTTATAATAATCCAGTGAGGAAAATTTTCCCACTGTGAGGTGTTGAGATTGCAACACAGATGGTTACTGTTGCTACGGTAATATATTTGTTTGGATGAGTGTTTATGTACTTAGTTGTGTTTTGTTAGATCTATTCGTGTCATTATGCTATACATGAATTTGGCGTTTTGGTTAGGTTCCAAGTACTCAACCGTGTTCCGTTTTTGGTTCACCGATTCTTTATTATCAAATATTTTGGAGGGATGAAGGGGAGTTTGGTGTTCACTTTTCAAGAGTTTTTTTTATGTAGTCTTGTGGCCATACACCCCATCCCTCTGTCCCCTTAAGAAAGAAGAATAAAATAACAGCCTGCAAAATCAGTTGAGACTAAATGTATCCAGAATTTAATAATTTCATGAAATCAAGATGAGTGGTCTGAGCTTAGCAGTAAGGAACCTGTAATTAAAATAGCACAAATATGGAAAATTCTTATCTGCACTTTTATTATTAATAATATTAATGAAGGAGTGCTTTCCAGTTGTAGAGATTTGGAAGCTAAGAACAGACTATATGTATGAAGAAGATGCAGAAAGGAATTGGCGGGAAGGAAGATAGGGATAGTGGAATACTTTCCAAGGGCACTCTCTCACTTCCACTCATTTAGTGATTTAACTCTTGTTGGTTCAATCAAAATCTCTCAAGCTAGTTTTAGTTGCTTTCCTTTGTTAGCTCTTTTTCAATCTTGAATCTACAGCCACGAGTCACCGGTTTTTCCTTGCTAACCACCCCTGATTCCTGATGTGCTTTGGTGTGGCTTCTGTCATCTTCTGCACATGGCTAAGGAAGTTTTGGTAACTTCCAGCATGTGTTTGGTTTGGATTCATCTGGAGTGCTTAGGTTCTGTTCCGTATAATTTTTTCAAAATAGTGCAAGTCATCTTTGTGACACAGAAAGTTTTACGCCCTTTCTGTGGTTTTTGGGACGTTCCCAACTTCCAAAGTTACCATTCTGTCTTAAAGACACAATTACAATGGAAATAATATGCCAATTAAAAACTCACTGGGGGAACAGTGGTACGGTGATACATGTATGGGCATATTTTTTAATGTCTCTTTTTCAAAACTCCCGGGTGCATGTTTAAAAGATTTATTAGTTGTTATTGGCTAATGGAGCATCCATTTGTTATAATGTTGCAACCCTTCCATTGATTATTCCAATATGTTGATCAATTGTTATGTGAAAGATTATTATATAGTAAATTTGAAACTGTAAGACACAAAATGAGATAGTTTTATTGTGGCTTATCTTCATTGTTCATATCTAGTATTATATTCACATACCGTCCTCGATGTTTACCCCATTTATCATGTTATAATTTCTCTATAATTGAGGTTAAGAAGTGATGGGTATTATCTACTGAGAAAAACGGAGCTAAGCTCCTCACAGCATAGAAAATAAAATACAAACTAGGAAAGAATAAATTTCAACACTTATTCTGACACATGGACTGGAAAATCTGTTTTTCGCACTGTAGAAACCTCCCCCAATACCCCTGACTTTAATCTTGCCCAGTTGATCCAGCTTCATCAGTGTCCCCAGGTCTCCTGAACTACGTTTCAGATTCACATAGGTGTTTTTCATCCAGACAGCGTGGACATCAGTAAGCACCTCTTAGTCAGCTTGTTGAAGCAGAGCGGTGAGCTTGAACTGCTCCTGTGCTCTTCATAGATTTTGTTTGCTTTAAGCTTATTAATAATAATGTAATTGACCAATAGTGATCTCTTGAAATAAATTGCACCCGCCACCACCTTGTCATCAATTGAAATTTGATTAATCTCAGTATCCCTCAGTCCAGTATACCAATATCGATCTTACTGATGAAATAAGGTACCTCAAGCCCTTTTTCTCCAGTCCTTCTGATCTCTCTTCTGAAATGAGCCAGACTCGCACACAGCATCTTCATCATCTTTCCCATTGACTTTGAAAGAGCTTCCTGCCACTTACCCTGTATATGTCATCCTTCGTTTCAAAGCTTCAAACTTGACCACTCATCCTTATAGATACCATTCAGCTCCTAGGACTAGGAGAGCTCTGATATCAAACTCTAGAGATTAAGACGTGATGAGCATTATTTATTTTCATAAACGGAGCCAAACTCCTTACACAGGTGAAAATCAACTAGAAACCAGGAAAGAACAATTTTAAGCTATTGTCTTGTCACTCAGCGAGGCACTCCACCCGTCTCACCCTTGCACTAAAATATTCTACTTCCCCATCCTATCTCCAGTCTTTTTGTATCCTGAATGTCACTTGTCCCATTCAGTTATGATCTCTCCCTGTTTCAACTAATTGCGTTCCCATTTTCTCGTTTCTGTTATCCTCTTCATCTTCCACATTCCCCAAGTCTAGCTCTGAACCAATATCATCTCCATTTATAACATGAATTATGTGCCCTAGCTCCCAAAAATTTCGACAGAATTGTCTTGTACTATTTTAATCGGATATTTACTGATGTTTTTCTTGAATTGGGTGTTCTTGGTCGCAGATTATTTTAGTTCAAGAGAAGAATATTCAAAGATTGAATGAGTTAGTGCGGCATCTCCAGGAACAACTGCAACAGTGTAGAGGACGCAATGGAACTATAAATGGCACTGTAAGCCCTCTAGCTGAGCGAATTCTGGAGCTTGAGCGACAGCAAATTTTAGAGGATTAAGCAAACGCAGCAACTGCGGCAATGATGTTCTTCGTTATGCTCAACCTGTGAAGTTGTTCCCTAATTCATTTGGAGGGAACGTTGTACAAGATTTGGTCCTCGTTTGAATAACCATTTTTAACTATAAATGAAAAGTGCAGTGTTCGAATATTGTTCTAAAAGTTGTTGAATGGTATAGAAATATGATCATCTTATACTGGTTTGATCATTTCTGTAGTTTAAAATTTTCATTTCCTCTCTTGATTTCTTCTTCTACAGTCCCTTTTGCACATATCAGGTTAGCAGTACACGAAAAATCCACATCTTATTAACAAAGTATGGGTGGAAATACCGGTTAAGTCAAACAGACCGCCTTATTTGACCCATTTAACCCATCCAAAAAATGAAAACAAAATTGTTGGTTTGTCATTTTTTTTTATGATATTTTAGATTTGAAGTACTTTTTGTTGAAAACCAGTTCCTGCTTCTTACTGATAAATTAAATGACTGTTTTAAATGAGACATTTTTTTTTCAATATATTTTTTTTAATAAGTAAGATTTAAACTCATAATATTTATTTAAAAAATTTGAGTGCAGTTTTATTTGATCTATAATATTTAAACTCAGAAGAGATCCAGTTTCAATAGTTCACTTAATGTACAAGATTTGATATGTTGGAGACCACTTTTCTATACTTAGAATTGTTTAGTTTTTACTATTCTCGCTGTAAATTAGTAATTAAAGCAATGTAATGAAGATTAGTGTTAGATCTCTTATAGGCAAGCATTATAAGAGGAGAAGCCAAAAATAGTCAGTAGGGTCTATGGTAAAAGAACAGTTATTGTAATAGTTTGCAGTTTGATAGTTTTCCATATTTTATAGGGTGAAGCATAACTGCTTTTAGGTAGTTATCAGAACAGGAGAAAAATAGAGAAAGGGAGGAAAAAAAGGCAGATGAGACTGGAGAGAAAATCTGGAAAGGCAGAGGTCAAGCTCTCGATTACTTGGAAGATGCAAACTGTCTTAACTGTTCTATTTCAGTTTATGTACTCTGTATTTTCTGTAATTTGATAAACTATTGACCATATCTTGTGTCAGTAATTTAATACAATTTCTATCATATAACCGTCTATTTACTTTTTCAATCTCTGCATCTATGGGTTTTTGTATTAGAATGGGCAAATTTGAGTCCCATATAAATTTGTCATAAATGAAAAAGTCGTGGGGAAGTACGACTTCTAAAGAAAAAATCGTGCAGGGAGCACGACTTCTTATTAAAATGGGAAAATTTGAGTCTCATATTATGGAAATAGGTAAATTTATCATAAATTACGTAAATGAAAAAGTTATGGAGAAACACGACTTCTAAAGAAAAAGTCGTGCAGGAGGAGCACGACTTCTAAAAAAGAAGTCATGACCAATGCTTACAATACTTTTGTTTATGTTTTCCCTCCTCCATCAATTTATGGGTGAAGGATTGATGGACAACACCACTTTTTTCACGTGAATGAATGAACGTTATTGAGAAAGAATCAATAAAGTTGGAATCAATAAAGTTGGTAGAATGATAAATATGCACATATGAAGGCACAAATGGACAAAATGAATATGAAAGCATGGTGAATGAATATGAAAGCATGGTGAATGAATATGAAAGCATGCTGAATGAATAGGAAGTCTAAATATTTATTAGGTAGTACCTACTTTCACCTGCATATATTACTTTAATTTATTATTTAATTTGTAAATGATTTATATTTAAAATTTTACAATACACTATTCGTTGCAATTAATTTATTTAGTTGAAGTAAAATATTTATAATTATATTTTCAATATATTTCAATTTTTTATGATTTTTCTTTATTAAAAAACAATTTTTTAGTAAATTAAAATGAATTAAAGAAAATAAAAAATGGAAAAGTGAAGTTGTATAAAGGTGAACAACTTAAACTATTAAAGTCGTGCACCCCCTACAATATCACTTTTTCATTTTTTATTTTCTTTAATTCATTTTAATTTGTTAAAAATATGATTTTAATTAAAAAAATTGATAAAAAATTAATTTATGAAGACAAAATTAAAAAAAAAATTATACAACTTCTAAAACATAAATAATTTATTTTTCCAAATATATTTTTATTTTTTTTATTTTTTATTTTTATTTTGTTAATATTAGGTTTTTATAATAAAAAAATTGAAAAAAAATAATTTCTTTAAGAAAAAATTAATATGAAATAAAAAAAAAATTGTATAACACAAATACATTTTATTTTCAATATATTTCAATTTTTTATGATTTTTCTTCATTAAAAAACAATTTTTTAGTAAATAAAAATGAATTAAAGAAAATAAAAAATGAAAAAGTGAAGTTGTAGGGGGTGCACGACTGTCGTGCACCCCCTTACAACTTCACTTTTCCATTTTTTATTTTCTTTTATTCATTTTAATTTGTTAAAAATATGATTTTAATTAAAAAAATTGATAAAAAATTACTTTATGAGAACACAAATTAACAAAAAAATTATACAACTTTTAAAACATAAATAATTTATTTTTCCAAGTCAAACTTCGTCAAATGAAACTGTATCTAGAAATGAAAGGTAACTGCCAAATTTAATAAGCATGCCTGCAACCATGCATGCAAAGCTATACTTAGCTGATGGTGCCAACACCATGCATGCAAAGCTATACTTAGCTGATGGTGGCAACAGTAACACCTTCCCTGTAGAAATTGAACTTCACAAATTGTATTTCATTATATATGGCATTTCATCTTCAGAGCAACATTCAACACTCAAGCCATATCAATTGCTGTATTTCTCCTTACACACTATTTCCTAATGGCATCCTCCAACTTCGGAGCATCTTCATCATCACAAATCATTGATGAAGAACCTTTGATATTGGATAATGTTGATGATTTCAGCACAGAAGATGAATTGGATAACTTACTTTGCGATGAACACAATGACACTGATCAAATGACACAGTCATCTCAGCATGTCATTCCAGAACTGCATGAGCGTATGCAATTCCAAACAAAGGAGGAAACTGTTGCTACAATCAAACAATATCACATCACCAACGGTTATAAATACAACGTTGTTGAATCCAAGCCTAACATTTATGTTATTCGATGTCTGAAATACCACAACGGCTGTGAATGGCGCTTGAGGGCAGGCTATAGCAAAGACCGTAAATATTGGGAAATCAAAAATATCGAGGGGCAACATATGTGTTTCTCAAACATACTATCTCAAGATCATACAAATCTTGATAGTACCCACATTGTCGCAATTGTATCAAATTCTATCCACACAAACCCTCCATTCCCATCAAGAGTTTGATTGCAGATATTAAAGCTCGATTCAGATATTCCGTGTCATACAGAAAAGCTTGGATCACAAAACGAAAGACTCTTGTTATGGAGTTTGGTGATTGGGAAGAGTCTTATAACCATCTGCCGAGGTGTTTGCATGCGGTGAAGGATGCAAACCCTGCGACAATTTTACAATGCATCGGTTCTCCAGTGGAGATTGATGGACAAACTGACAATAATTACTACATTATGGAAAAAGTTTTTTGGTCTTTCGGTCCTTGCATAAAAGGATTCAAATATTGTAAACCCATTCTCCAAGTCGATGGAACATTTCTAACGAGCAAATATCATGGAACTTTGCTCACCACCATGGGTCAGGATGGCAATAAAAATCTTTTTCCAATGGCATTTGCCATTGTAGAAGGTGAGACAAAGGAGGCCATTATATGGTTCTTTCAACTACTTCGAGAACATGTTTGCCCTCAACAAAATATTTACATCGTCACTGACAAAGGAAAGGGTATCATATCCGCCTTAAGATCATAAGAAGTTGGTTGGGAAGAAGATGGTTTGAACTTTGTTTATTGCATACGTCATCTAGCCTCCAACTTCAACAACAAATTCAAAAATCAGGACCTAAAAAAACAATTCATCAATTTTGGTATTACTACATTCTTTTTTACTACCATTTTACTGTTTATATTTTGTTAACATAACTATACAAATTATTGTAATT
The DNA here is from genome assembly GCF_000741045.1 of Vigna radiata var. radiata. NCBI lineage: Eukaryota > Viridiplantae > Streptophyta > Magnoliopsida > Fabales > Fabaceae > Vigna > Vigna radiata. Next base: position 85,976 of record NW_014542173.1, read on the forward strand.
ATTACATCCTAACAGCATACGAGGTCAAGCAACCTACTGTCACGACAAAGCTTACTGCACTAAAACACCAATACCCACAACAAGTTTCTTGGATAGATAAAATTCCATTAAAAAAATGGTCTCAAGCTTTTGATGGAGGGAGAAGATATGAACATATGACCACTAATCTTGCTGAGTGCATGAACTCTATTTTAAAGGGAGCACGTTCATTACCGATTTGTGCACTCATCAGAACAACATTTGAGAGGACACAATCATGGTTTCTTGAAAGAGGACTAAAAGCAAACTACATGCTACAAGTAGGCCACCAATTTCTTGAAGAAATCGTCGACAATATTAGGAAAAATCAACAACAATCAGCATTTTGTCATGTTCATCGCTTCAACCGTGAAAATTCAGAATTTGATGTTTAAGAAATTTCAACACCTCACCAATATNGCCCACATCCAATTTCCTATAAGGTCAGACTAAACGAATGGTGGTGCAATTGTGGTCACTTTCAAGCTACTCGTCTCCCGTGTCATCATGTGATTGTCGTTTGTGCAAATTCCCATATACCACTAACCCAAGTAATTGATCCAGTGTACAATCTTAATAACATTTACAAGGCATACGAAGTACAATTTCACCCAATCCAAAATGAAGATTATTGGTCTGCGTATACATGTCTAAACTTCATACCATATCCTCAACTGCGACGCAAGGCATCCAGAAGACCATCTACAAATAGGATTCGTAATGAGATGGATCAATCCACTTCAAATTAGACCAAAAAAATGCTCTTACTGCCGCAACGAAGGTCATCATATTGTTCATTTCGTCAATAGTTGTTTATTAATCTTACCCTTTAGTATTCCAATCAATAATTAATAAATTACAATTAATATTTCATATCAATTTTGCTCTACGTTTTTATTTAGTTTTTTCATTCAATAAATTATAAGGACAATTTCTTCTTTGTGTAACTCAAAAAACATAAAAAAAAATGTCTACAAAACAAATAAAATGTCATTCAAGACTCCAACACTCTGGTAATCGATTATCACTAGCTTGTAATCGATTACAGCTTCCAGAAGTCGTTTTTGGGGTGCACGACTTCACTACTATTCATGTGAACAGTGTGAAATCGTGCCCCCCTTGCACGACTTCTTCTTTAGAAGTCGTGCTCTCCCACGACTTCCCCATTTATGTAATTTATGAAAAATTTGCCTATTTCCATAATATGGGACTCAAATTTGTCCATTCTTATAAAAAACCCGCATATATGATTTCATTAAATTACAGTTTTATTATAGAGTAACCTCACATGATTTTAGATTCAATGATAAGCAAAATTAACAATTTTCTTTTCACAAGATGTAATATATATATATATATATATATATATATATATATATCATTAATGCATTAATTATTCGACTATTAACAATACTAAGTTTACTAATGCATCAATTTTCAGTTTTAAAAAGGAGGGTGGCACAAATGGGTGGATGGTGTTTAGCTATATCTTATCATCATTTATGGAGTAATCTTTATATATATATATTATAAGCTTTATATTTAATGAGTATGAAGTTTTTATTTCATCTCCATTATATTAGATAATGAATATATTTATTATATCCACGTTCGTATTGTTTTCTTATTATTTCTAATATTAATTAAATAATATTATTTACAAAAAATATAAAGAAAACACAATTATTAATTACTCATGAAGATGGCCAATCATCAAAGTTTTTTGTAAGGTTTCATCGATGAATTTCAACTTATTACTGAATTTAAGTGTAAATTTGATAGTTCAAACCTAAATATGATAATTCTGATCGTTTTGTGGAGGAGAAACAAGAACCATGGCTCAATTCTCATTGAAATAATCGAAGAAAAAGTTTGAAAATTTTATATGAAAAATTGGTATAATTTTCGGTTGTCATAGAAAAAGAGAGAAATCAGATAAGGGAAAAAGAGAAGTTATATTTTACAGAAGAAAAACAAAACTATATATATCTTTGTTGCCTGCAGGAGGAAAAACTGTAACTATATATATACTACAAACAAGAAACAGAAACAGAAATTAGAAGGAAAAATATTTTCCACCAATTTTTATGAATGTCAAGACCATCTCCAAAGTAAGCATTATATTATAAAATCTTGTTTTACTTTATATAAGTCATACTAGGATTATATTATTTCTAAGATTTTCTCGAAAAGTTTTATAAGATTAATACTTCTAGTATCTTTTTATTAGCATGTATAACTTTTATAAAATGATTTTTTTTTATTCTCATCATTTTAATAAGTCTCTTTATCATAAATTAAATATGCTTTACTGTCTGATATTTTGCATTGAAGATGTTTAATTAATTTAAATGTTCTCGTATTGCGTGTATGGAAAAAGAATTGATTTCGAATTGCGAAAGTTATCTTGAAACTGACGTCATGGAGCATCAAAAGTTATTGTACTTTGCTCATTTAATTTATTTTCCGTTACGAGTTCGTGTGCTGAGTCTGAAAGTTTGGTATAATAATATAATTGGAAAGAATGGATTCCATGTCTCTCCTTTTAAACCCACGTGTGAAGTTTTAGATATTCTTAAATGTCGACAAAATAGAAATGTTCTTATGACAAAATAATTCTTATTTATTACTTACATGTGCCTGAAATTGTGGAGAAAGCTATGTACAGTTAATAGCTATAGACATTTGTAATCACTTTATATGAAATAAATGTATCATAAATTTCTAAGTCGTCAAACTAGCTAACTTTTAAGTTTATTTGCTTTCCCATTAATTATGACTTATGTATTAATTCTTAATTCACTGAAGAAATTTTTATGCTTTTTGCTAACTTTGTAATGGATGTTGTTCTGTATGATACTTTTCAGGTCAATCCACAGAACGGAAAAGCAATTAATAATTTAGTAACTCATCGATAAACACAATTGTTAAAATAATCAATAAGTAATTAATAATAATAACAACCATTAATCGACAATTAATAGAATAATGAAAGTTAATAAATTCATTTAAATATATGATTAACAAAACATCAGGGAAGAAATTTTAATCACTAATCTTTATTACAAAATTATTACATAAAAATACTGACTTAGAATTGTATCTAAAAATTTAGTTTGATCATTTAAATTTAATATTATTGAGTATTATTTTTATTTTGACATTGGGTATTTCAATTTATTTAAACATGACTATCTCTTTGATATTAATACTTTTTTTTTGCAATGATATGAATAAAAAATGGATGTTTTATATGTTGAAAGACTTACCACTCTCCATCATAATATTGACAAAAAATACAAATTAATAGACGAATGTTTGACTTTCTTGTGAGATAAATGTTTAGGGTTCTATAGAAGTAATGGAAATATTAATAAAGAATAAAATTCTTTTAAATCTAAATTTCATTGATCTAATTAATATTTGTGTTGATTATATTAAAATTAAAATTAAAAACACACAAGGAGAAATGCTTATAAGAAGCACCTTACTTCTTGAAAATTTGGAGTGATACAAGTGGGTAGATGTTTAATTTTTTTGAAAGAAAAAATATTTCATCTCATTTATGGTTCTTAACATTATGTTTATGTCTACTTGTTGAAAGACAAACATCAATTAATTAGTGTACCATGATGGGTTAGGTTAATTCCAGAAAATGTAGGCCCAAAAATAATCAGATCTATTTGGCCCAATGTTTTACTGTTACTTCTAAACGGGCTAGGTTGGGCCAGGCAAACCCAATAGGGCATCCTCAAGCAAAAGATTGTACAAAACAGAACATATGATAATGATGACAGTGACTGCATTGAACAGTGAGATAATGTATTATTAAGATAACATAGATGGAAGTTTTAAGGAAATGGTAATGTAATGGTAAGATAACGTATTTACATATTAACAGTGAGAAATTGCAATGCATACCAATTTAATAAAAACCATAACAAAGTTGTTTTTTATTAAAAAAATTATATTTTGACATACATAATTTTTTTTTATTTATTAAATATTTTTTTTTTCTTTTAAGAAAAGTATAAAATTTTACTTTTTGTATTGGTATTTTATTTTTATAATATATATCAAATAAATGTAAATATATGTGAATTGTTATTTTTTTATTACATTTTAGAAAGTCAACATTCAACTACCTTTGTACAAGTTTTAATCTTACAAAGGTTAGTTGAAATACAGAGAACAGTGTGAACAGACAAAGTAAATAAAACTCAACGATTTCTATTTAGTTTGACAAAGAGATGCATCTGACATATTATTTATAACAACTGAGTATAGTTTCTTAAGACTTTATGCTTTCGACTTTTCTTGGCTTGTCTTTTTTTTTTTCTTAATGTTGTACTTGTTCCAAGCTATTATAACGACCACTTCAAGTTTCAAACTATAATTTGCTTTGAGATTTTTAATGATTCTTTATATTTTTGTTATCAAACAGTTTTTAATGGTATGAGTTTTCCCACGAAAATTAACTATGGTTTCATTTTACTGATTAAAAATTAGGGAAACGCTTAATCACACCAAGGTAATTAATCTGCAAAGCAAAGGGAAAACCCTAACAAAGTAAGAGAAAGACGAAGACCAAAATAAGAGGGCATCAAGTGCCACACCAACCAATCTGTAAACGGTCTACAATTCGGACAGATGGAGTAGTCGAAAACTGACAGCAATATTTATGTTGGGTACGTAGCAGTAGTTGATCATTAAAAGATTCATATGGAAACAACAGATAAAAGAAAAAGTTAACCTCTGTCTCAATCACTGCTACATGCTAAGCATAGATTTTTCACAACGTTATCTGCAAAGTTAATACATGTTTTTTGAAAAGTAAGAATACTTAGAAATTTGAACGGTAAGTATATATAGGACACAGAGTACTTCTTTGAGACTTAAAAGTCAGAAAGATATGATAATAATTATAAGGTGATAGTTTGAAAAATGAGGTGTGTCAAATCATTGTTCAACCAATAAATAATAGCATTATAGACTAAAAACTCAATAGGGAATATGAACTGCAAATGAGACCTATACGTTACTGTAACTGTTTGTAACCTGACAGCTCCCACACATGCATCACCTGCAGCCTGCACAGCACAATACAGCAGCATTTATTCCATCAATACCCCATCGTTGAACCAGACACAGTGGACAAACATTTCTATATCAGAATTGTAACTATTCAACCAAATCAAAGCTTTTTGTGCCCTAATTTTGACAAAGTTTATTAATTATTAGGCTTAAAACTAGACCTGTACTGTTGTCATTCCCATTGGGAAAAATAAAATCAAACTTAAACTTATCTTGCACTGAGGATAATTCTAGTTTGTAAAGAAATTTTTCTATTTTTTCTTATTTTTTTCTCTCTATTATTTACTTGAAAAATTATCTAGAATGAACTCATGGATCAATGATACAAAGTTATTTGTATTTTCAGGTTTGAATGATTTATAACAGTGGACTCGAATAAAACTGCTTCCTATGTAAGTCTTTTCGAGAAAAAAAAAATACAATCTAAGAGAGAAGATCATGATTGAATTGACATTTAGCATTGAAATTTGATTTGAAGATAATTTATAGTTTGTTCAACTGTTCAACTATACGCATGGAATAGTCAAATTTGGCAATTTATGAATCCAATTGGCTTCACCAAACGAAAATATCCTAATTGTATGGACCAGACAGCTTTTCTGATTCAATGTGCCCAAACTGATCGATATTCAATGAAATGAATAAATACGGATTGGAGACTTTTCAATGTATACTCAAACACGCGTGTAAGAAATCCCTTTTTCTCGTGTGTTAAATGATAACAAATAAGGAGGAATAGTAACTGGATAAACATGCAGCTTTCGCATCAATGGAATAGTATCTTTTGCAGACAAATTCCATTGAATTCACATGATATATCAGATCTTCTTTAAATCCTGTTCATCTTCCTGCAATAGTCCTTGTTGTAATTTTCTATCTTATGGTTGGCTCCTTCACTAACCACAATAATTAAATTTGACATTTAAGGTCAAACACATCATCTTCTTTTCCTCGCTGCTTCCTTGCTCTTTAAATTCTCTATATAATGATCACTTTCACTTAGAAAAAGAAAAACTAAATAACCCTTTTGCTGCTGCTATATATATATGTGCATGTCTGTTTTGGCCATGTTATATCAAACACAGTAAACCTAGCTGTCTGATTCTTCTGGGCTTGTCCTGTGGTTCTTTTCAATCATTATTTCAGACTCATCATCATCATCTCCCAATTTATTTTAATTATCTTATTGTAAGTGAATCGAGAACTTCATAATTGTACTTGTTTCATATATATGTATAAAACTTTTATCTCTTACACTTCTTCGTTGTTATAACATCATATCTATATTTGGAAATTTCTTTCTTAAGAAAACACAGATGAGTAATGAAAGAGGAAGGAGTGGTAAGGTGGAATTTGAGCTGAGCTTGTCCCCACCAACAACTGCAAACTCATCATTAGCCAACCCGACATCATCATCATCATTGTGTTTGTATTCATCGGATCCTGAGTCATGCGTGTCTTCCGAGACCAATGAAGAGATAAGATCCATGCTCCTCGTAGGTTGTCTTCGATGTCTCATGTATGTTTTGTTTTCAAAGGATGATCCCAACCCCAAATGCCCCAGGTGCAAGAGTACTGTGTTCATTCATTTCCTTAATAACAGCCAAAACACCAACCAATGAACCAAGTTCTAGCTAGTGGATGCAAATCTCGTAGAGTTACACTGTTTTGCATTACGAGGGATGGTTAAATACATACAATAGTACTTTTTACATATAAGATTTGTTTGTTCTGCCTTCTTTTACAGAAGAAAGTTATATGTATTAACATAAAATTCCTTACGTATATCTTTAGGATTTCAATAATTTCATCTTTATATGGTTCCATGTAATTTTCTTTGTAGGGTAGCGTAATAAATAAGTTTCAGAGTTTTGTATAGATGTCTAAATGAAATTTAAGAGCCATTTGTTACTATCATTTTAAATTTCAAATGGAAATTGTAAGTGTTCTCTAAATATTCAACTATATTTTCAAAGCTATCAACAAATGAATTTTCTGTCTCTGATTTCATATAAAGTAGAGATAAAATAATCACCTTGTAAAGTAAATAAGTTAAATTCTTAAGGTTCATTAATTCTCTATTCATATTTCAATTAATGACAGAAAAACCTAGATAAAAATATTGTTGGGTTACTAAAATTTCAGTCTATCGTTGCATTTCCTTTCATACCGGCTAAAGTTTTAATATTTAATTAGATTTAATTAAGCTTTAAGTTATTTATAAATTTGAATATTTTTAACTAAATTTCTATTATTTTTTGTTTGTTTTAATAAGTGATTAGAATTTTTATATTTTTCGAGTCTTTATCTTTTAATTTTCAAATTAAATAGTTAATATAATTATTATTTTATCTTATTATCTTGTTTAATTATTTTACGTAAGACATGTAAAATTTTATAATTAACATGAAATGACAATACTTTAAAAATGATAAGTAATTTCTATTGATTTTTTTAAAAAATATATTGAATATCGAAGTTATCAAACTCACCAATTGACTTTCATATCATTTTTATTGTGTTCTAGAGTTAGATTGGAGTTAGGAATTGAAGTTTGTGTCATTTAGGACTTAGTTAGTCTCTTATCTCGTTAAAATCTTATGTGTAAGTATGTTAAGTTGGTAGGTGAACTGTGGTGAGTGTGAGCTTGATCTAATGGACTGAGTAATTAACTATTTCAACAAATTGATATCCAAACTAAGGTTTAAACATGTTTTCAAACAATTACAAGTATTAGGATGTCAATTTGTTCATTTGGAAATGGCTTGATACACATCATGAATCAGAGTTGATGGTTTTGGTATGGCATTGAGGGGCATGGAGTATCGCTCAGTGTCACAAAGTTAGAGAGCTATTAGACTCCAGGGCATTGAGCGTTGCAAAGACAATGAGCTCTCTTTGTTATGGACATTGAGGGGACACTCTGGGCCGCTGAGCGTTGTGCTCTCTGTTTGGCGGGCGCTGAGCGGTAAGAAGTGGCGTTGAGCGCCACTTCTCTACAACATGTCTGGGCTTTTATTTCTTTTAATTCGCTGGGCTAGTGACTTGCTCGCTTGGCGCCCGTTTAGTATGAGACATTTGTTTCGGGTTTTCCTTTAAGTTTTATCTAATTGCAAAAGTTGATTTGTTTAGAATATCTTATACATATTAATCAAATGGGTGTGAATATTGTATATGTTGATGATTGATGAATATGGTGGTGTGTATGATGTTATTTCAAATATGATATATCAGAGTGATAGTGAATTCTGGTTGTTGGTATAGTGTTAATGTTTGGCATAATTCCATGGATCTCGTGGTGAGACTCTACGGTGGTATTCAATAGTGTGTTTTCTTGAGATAGGGACTTGGTTTTAGAAGTTATCCCGACACTCTAATAATTAGTCTATCTCAAGTAAAGAAGGGAGGTTATGTGGTAAGGAGTACGAGGATGTATTAGTCTATGGTTTGATTATTTGACCATAGGTTGTAGACAAATTAACCTTGTATGGTAACTTGGGGAAGACCAATTGTTCCACAAATACATGTTCAAAACTTGTCATAGTCTAACTTCAATATATATATTTGAATGGTCAAATCTGAATGTTATGAATATGTTTTAGTTTTGATTTTAATTGAGAATGAAATTGTTATGTATGGTTGAATTAAATTGTGATAGTTTCTTTGTAAAAGTTAACTTATCCTTGTATTTTGTTTGTATGTTAATTTGTGTTTTCTCTTTTACAATGATTATCTAATTGGTGTAAGTAGAGGATGAAATTTCAGTGAAACAAGAATTGACTTGCGAGTGAAACAATGTTTATAAGAATATAAAAATCATAGTTCATTTTGAATACTTTGTGAATATTTGTGATGGTTTAAATACTTCTCCCTTATAGAGACTCTTGTATATATTAATCAATGAATTTTTATGTTTCCTGTAATTTCTAAAAAAATGTAATAAACTTCAATTGTATGTTAGTAAACTAATTTTATGATTTTCAATCATCAAAATTTCAATTTAGTACATACAAAAATTATTATCAAAGGGACAATATACATTCAACAAAATCTCAAAAATGATCATAATAATATCACATTTTGTTTCATCCTAGTGTCGGCTCATACCATCATAAAATATAAAAAAAATAAAAAATTATATAAAATAAATTAATTAATTAGAAAAGTAAAATTCTTTTTTTTTTATAATATATGATTTAATTTCTTCTTGTTCCATAAAACCTGTAGAATTGTGAGAGGAACATTGCCGAAAACACAAAGCTCTCATTCCATGAATTAAATACAGAAACGAAAAGACACCAAAGGACATGAATTGCAGTATACAATGTGGACAACTGATATCAAAGACAAAGCAAGGACCCCATCAAACTGATACACATAAATGCTATGAAACCGTGTTTATCTTTCATTACAAAATACAAAATGAGGAACAGTAAATCTAAAAACCGACCAAATAATTAAGCTCGCAAAAGCTGCACAAAAAATTTTCAGGCACGGCCACTTTTCGATACTGACAACATCAAATTTCAATTCATATCTTCATTTATTTTTCTATGATTCGGTATTAAATTTTTTAATATATAAATAAAACGATCCGATAATAATAACACATTGGATCAGATATGGTTTGTGTGACTTCTTATATATAAAAACATTTGCAATGAATATCATTCCTATAGTTGAAGATGATAAGCAATATACTCTACTTGGCTTTTTTCTGCACTGCTTAGCTATTGATATATTTGTAGTAAAATCAAAAATGGATTTTGAGATTTCATGCGCAATAAATGAAATAAGTATTTTTCATGCAAGAAAATAGCACACATCATGAACAAATAAAAATTGTTTGAATTTTAAAATTACTTTAATTTATAAACGGTTTTAAACTTTTAAATATTTGAGAGAATTGCCATTTTTATTTCTTTCTTAAAATATAAGTCCTTGAAATTTATAACTTGAAATAGTCACGAATCTTTTCGGATGTCAAACTTTTATTTATAAATGCATATAGATTTAAAGAAGCTATACTATAATTAATTTATATATATATATATATATATATATATTTATATTTAAACATGTTAATACATTAATTGTTGTCAGTTCATGGTCCATATATGTTCCTCTTAGGTTGTTCATCACATCACCTTTTCATCGCCCCCATGAAGTAAATCTCAGAATCAAAGCACCAGTCATATGCAAGATCTAACCAGAAATCTTTCCAAGGACTTACGAAACCTTAGCAGACAGTGGAAGCCAAAGGTATCCCTTACCAAAACCAAACTGTTTCTCCAGCTGCATTCGTGACAAGGAAATTCTTGATCGAGGTTTCCAGGTTATTGTGTTTACTTGAAGTTATATTGAAAACGATGTCTAATGTCACTCATTTCATTTCATTCTACTAACCATTCTTGTTACTCCTCTGTTAGTGCTTTCCCTTTGCTTGTTTTTTTCCTTTTTTTTGGGAAACGCATAAAATTGACTGTTTTTTGACAATTTTGTTTGTTAACGGCAACTGTGTTGATTTGTACGAATGTACTGTGAAATGAAGTTTTTTTTTTTTTTTTTTTTTTTCTCAGAAGGGTTTAGTAGAAAAATCTACCAAAGGGTACTTCAATGTCGGTTGAAATGGATATAATTAATTAGAAATGTTTGTTATTAATTAAAAAATGAATTTTCTTTATAATATTGCATAAATTATCATAAGATACGAATTGTCGAACATTGATATAATTAATATCTCTTTATGTACTCTCAGTTTTGACTATACCAAAAATAATAGATTTAAAAGAAAAAAAAAAACTCTTTCAAAGCTTCAACAATTGTTATTACCTTACACACTTTTGTTTAATTTATTTGATAATTCATAAGCAAAGTACATAAATATGTCTAAACATGAACAGATAATTAATTCATTAAAATGGCTTGATATTTAAAAAATTAACTGGAGCTTTCATAAAAAAAATTACATTTCGAAAAACTAGTTTTGTCGTAATATATATAAATGCTGTGATAGAAACAAAAGAAAAAGTAAACCTTTTTTGGAGGATAGACATGTTTTGAAAACGAAATCGTCCAACTCTGAGGTCTGTGTTTACTGCTAAAATTTTCTGGTGCTTACTGAAGTGTCTTTTGCAATTTCGCAAGAGGTATCGTACAGCATTTCAGTGGTTTTTGAGTTTTGGTGACGCTTCTCTTGTGGGATGATAAAAAGATGAAGAGAAACAGCAGGTTTTGGAGCTTCATTGCTATGGTCTGGAAAACCATGCCCTGAGGCATTGTGAGTCTGAGCTAAGAACCCTAGTGACCCACGCTACTGAGTCTTTTCAATTCCTGAATGAGATATCCAACCAAACCACTGTGGCACTCAATTACCACCGCCCCACCAAGCTCACATGACCTCTGCCAACACAGCATCAGGGACCACCACGGACCAAATGCCTTGCCATAATCACCGCCCATTTCAAGTCAACTAAGCCGTCTTTGTCGTATTCGAACCAACAACAACTTTCAAAACAGTGGAATCAGACCATCACCACCACTCTGCTGCATGTCTCTGTTTTTCTTCCCTTCCCTATTTATGCCACTTGTATTTGCATGCTTCAAATTATATTCACTTAAACAACTTTTCCCTATATCACTCGCCCTTCGCCCTTCGCTTAACGTCAATATGCTTCTTTTCTCTTGTAGTTGATTAGGATTCTTTTTTTCTAGTTTGATTATCGATCTATTACTTACACGGTTTACTATCCTCTCTTTTTGCATTACTTTTAATTTTTTTCAATAGGTTTCTTAATCAAATTATATCATTAGTGTAAAAACAGTATATAATGTCACGCGTTTAATATTCAATTACTGAATAATCAAGTTAAAAATGATTGGTGAAATTTTTGTAAATAAATATAATTATTAGACAACGTTTAGAATTGCAATTCAACCTAAAAGGACATAAAACGTCTAATGCTCCAGCATTAGACATCAAAAGGTTAGTGAATTCAATAAGAATTTGAGCAGAAAATTGAAAATTCATTCACTTTATCTTAGCGCACGAGACCCTGCTCAAACTTTTCTCGAACAAAATTTGATGGTCATCACATGTAATCTTTCATTCATTTGATACAAATGCATGTTAATTAACTACTTTATGTATGATGTTCGTTTGTTTTGACCGATTATTTTTGTGTTCCGACGAACCCATCTTTTGAAATTTAGTTTTCGTTTTTAAGAACTAATTTGTTAAACTTGTTTGTTGTTTTATTTTAAACTTATTTGTTGTCGTTGTTATTTGGTTAAACTTGTTTGTTGTTGTTATTGTTTGAATGAACTTGTTTGTTATTGATTATGGTTGTTTGTTGTTGATACTACACTACACGTTCATAGTTCATGCTTTATAAAATACCAAAAACTAAAATTTGTTATTTTTATGCTTTTGAGGTCTCATAGAGTTGTAAAAAAGGATCACAGTTAATTAAAAAAACAAAAAAAATTGATTAATGTCATATATTGATAAAATTCGACGTTAATTTACCGTCAATTTTTTTAAATTCAACGTCAATTTAATGTCTCCCGATATGACATCGGCTTCGAATTCGAAGTGAAAGGTGGAAAAACACCAACGTTATACAATATTTTTATACTAATGTATGTCGAATATTTTAGAATACCACAACATACTTCACATGTAGATAATGTTAATCTAGGTTGTTTTTTTGAGAGGTAAGTAAATATTGTATCTCCTATAAAGAAAACATAACTAGTCGTGATCTTATGATCGTTCAGTTTTAACACCTCCATTTTCAGATAGCTTCTACTTGCATCAACACGATCGCTTCTCCATTTTTTGATAGTTTTGTTTTAGATTCCATTGGAGTGAAAACTGGATTCCACTTCATCATCTTTATCTTTCTTGATATATCCTTAATATACATCCTTTGAGACACAAATATCCCTGTCAAACTTTGGTCCACCTCCAATCCTAAAAAGTATCTCGTAATGTCCAGATCGATCATTTTGAACTTCTTCATCATTACCTTTTTGGATTCTTTAACTATATCGACTTTACTTCCTGTTTAAATCAAATAATCTACATACATGGCAACAAATAACTATTCTTCTTTAGATATAGAGCATGTTCACAAAAACATTACTTATAACTACTTTTCTCGAAATAAGTGTCAATTCTTTCATTCTAAGCTTGTGGAGCTTGTTTGAAACCATACAACGCGTTTTTCAACCTTAGCACCTTCTTTTCTTCGCCTCTTCTCGTGTAACCTAAAGGTTGTTCTACATAAACTTCTTCTTCCAGAACTTCATTTAGAAATGTAGACTTTACATCCATTTGTTCTATCTTCCAATCTTATTGTGCTACTAATAAAAATAATAATTGAATTGTTTTCATCCTTTTTACTCGAGCAAATACCTCATCACTATTTGTAGCCCTTCACCACTAGTTAGGCTTTGTAGCGCTCCACCTCTCCTTCTGCACTGATCTTCTTTTTGTACACAAACTTTACACCAATTTGCTGAGTTCCTGCGCGTAAATCTGTCAGCTCCCAAGTTGCACTTTTTTCAAATGAGCTTATCACCTCATCCATAGCTTTCTTCCATTTTCCATCATGCACGACTTCTTCAAGATTTACATCTTCTACACCTGAAATAGACATACTGCATGTACTCATTAGTGGAGTTATAAATGTTAATTAGACTCCGAGATCTGGATAGCATAGGTTCATATTCTTTTTTACCTTGCTCATATTTGATATTTGGGCATCTGGTAGTGTCATTCGAGCTCCTGTTAACAGTTGTCGAGTCTTTTACACGATAAATCATGTTTTCAAAAGGCTTCTCCTTGAATTAGTCCAGTTCCACTCATTATCTTCATCTACCTTGACATCATGGCTTACTAGAGTCTTACTTGAATCTGGTTTGTGCAACTTGGGGTTTTGCTTGTTTATCATAGCCAATAAAAACATATTTCTTGCTTTTATCATCAAGCTTCATTTTAAGTTGTTATGGGACATGTCATTATGTTATGCTACCGAAGTCTTTGAAAAGTTTGACACTCGAATTTCTTCCACTCCAGGCTTTTTATAATGTAATTCCGTCCAAATTTAAATATGGACACCTGTTTTATACATATACAACACATTACATAGCCTGTAGCCATAACTCCTTTAACATACTCTTTCTTTTAACAATTTATCATATCATATAAAGAACAACCTTATTCATTTTTTTTGTCACGCCATTTTGTTGTAGTAAATATCGAACAGTTAGAAATTTCCTTATCTCTTGCTTTTTCACAATATTGCATAAAACTTGCAGACACTAACTCAAAATGATTTCTAGTAAAAATTTCGGTGTTATCATCTTTACTATTCTTTCATTTTTACGTTTATGCATAATTCATTTTACATTCACAAAGAGAACAAGTATCGCTGTACACCGACACAAGAAAATAGGCATACTTTCTCCACGATAAAACTTAAGGAAAATGATATTTTGATACCAATTTTTTGATACCATTTTGATACTGCACACGTGTCAAAATGTAGTTGGACGATTTCAAATTAAAAAAAAAATTGGTTTTTTTCTTCTAAATATGTTCTTGTCTCAGTTTTTTTAATTTGAAATCGTCCAACCACGTTTTGACACGTGTACAGTGTCAAAATAGTGTCAAAAATTGGTGTCAAAATATTATTTTCCAAAACTTAAATCTTTTACGTGAATGTTTTGAATTGCACGTGGTACTTCAAATCGAGGAGGTAGTTGTTTAATTATTATTTAAAATTTATGTATGTATCAATAACTAACAAACAGTATTTGAGTAATTTATTTGACATGGGTGTACGAAGTCGTCGTGTGATATTAATGACGTAATTAAGTTGAAGTGACGGTGATGGACAAGCAGCAGCAAGCCCTGAATCCAAAGCACCTTACAGCCACTGCTCAGATGGCACGCAACAGAACATATACAGAGACGAAAAAGTTAAAGGAAAACAACTCTATTTTAAGAATTTTTTGATAATGCAAAATAGTTTATAAGTTTCAAATATTTTTTTTAAATAATAAGAATATATTTTTAATAATAAAATATATATTTTTAATTTAATTGTCTATAATATTTTTTACAGGATTGTAGATTATTATTTGAAATGTTTGTATCATTTAATACATTTCAAATTAAATATTAATTTAAAATATCATTTAATATGTAAAAAAAATATTATTCAATTAATATATATATATATATATATATTATTTTTAATTTTAAATATTAAAATATGTTAAAATTTTCTGATTTTGTTTTTAAAACCTAAAAAACACTTAATCCAAGAAATATATGAGAGATAGATGATTGGCCAGCTGAAAAAAACAAAGGCAGTGCTGCGATCATTACCGGCGTGAACATACATTTGAATACTGTATTTTCTTTTACGCCATGCTTTTTTTTTTCTTCTTTTGTTAAGGTTATAATTTCGTACTTTCATCCTATACTGTAACAGATATTTATAAGGGAAGTTTTTACAACACTTCGATGACTCCGTGTAACAGATACAATAAAAAACATTAATTTGTTTCTGTTAAAAAAAAATTGAATTTTAGATATTATTTTAGTCAATAAGTCAAACAAGTTAACTGAGGAATTAACAATTGACTAATCTTAGTTAAGATCGATTTTAAAATAAAAGTTATGATAATACTTAATTAATAATAATAATGAGTCAAACAATTAATGTTGATTAAAAGTATAATTGAATTATATATATATATATATATATATATATATATATATATATATATATATATATATATATATATATATATGCTTTCATTTTTCAGTCTTTAACCTCGTTCAAAACTTTATTCTAATTCATTTATTGATACTTAGACTAAAGTATAAAAGTAAATGTAATTTTATATATTCATTTTTACTATCATGCAAACACATATTTATTATTTATTTGATAGAGAATAAATAGAGAAAAAGAAAAGAGAGAGGTATTATTATAGAAATAAACAAAAAATATTTTAAAATTTAAAAGAGGGAAGAACTTCCACTAAGTTAAGCATGAAAGTTGTATCTGCCATCAATGAATATGAATGAAGCTCAATAAATTAGATAGCTTCATTTTCTCTTCTGTTTGTATTAAACTCCTTCTCTCACATTGACTATCCACGTTATACTTGTGTATTCTTTCTTAAGATAATATAGGGTTAAATATGTTTTTAGTCTCTTAATTTTCAGTGAAAATCAGAATAAGTCCCTCTTTGAAATTTTGGTCCAATTTAGTCTCTCAACTTTAGAAATATTTGTATTTAGTCCTTTTAACCAACTTTTGCCAAGTTTATTTAACATTTCAAACGTATTTCATGATAGCATTTGAATTGCTTACACTCTTTGACACATTTTTTCTTCAATGTTAATTGAGAAATGCATTTGAAACCTCAAATAAACTTAACAAAATTTGGTTAAAGAGACTAAATCCATATAGTTCTAAAGATAAGAGACTAAATTAGTCTAAAGTTTCGAAGAGGGACTAATTCTAATTTTCGCTAAAAGTTAAGGGATCAAAAACATATTTAACCCAATAATATATAATACTAATAAGAAAACATATGCTAATAATAGATAATAAAAATATCTTAGAAAAAAAATAATAATTAATGTAGGTAATGAAAATTATATTTAGTTTCAAAATAAAATAATCTTAAAAGTTAATTTTGGCTTTATATTCTTTTCTTCATTTAATTAATAATTTATTGTTATTTCTTTTCTTCTGCTTATTTTCATTCTTTATATTAATGGAAATACATCTATTTACTTTTTTATTATATAATTTTTTTATTAAATTATAAATTTTTTTTCGAAAAAAAGTAGTTATAAAAATAAATAACTTTTAAAAAGTACCATAAATAATTATATTGTTGTGTAAATGTCTTTTCTATTATTTCATTATAGACAAAGATTTTATTTTGAATTGAAAAATATGAGTAATTATTTGAATAAAAAAACTGAAAATATAAATTAAAAAGAAAGTTTGTACACACACAAAAAAAATCATTTATTAATCTTATAAATTTATTTCCTTCCTGTAATGTAATATACCGGGGAAATGAAAAAAAATGTTAAAATCTGTTATTTATTTTTACATATTTGTATTCTTTTATTTTTCATCGTGTGTTTTAATAAAAAATTTCAATTACTACTTTATTTTCTACATATATGTATTTTATTAATTTATTTTCGTCCAATTTATTTATAACAAACAAAATCGTAAGTGAATGAGAATCACAATCTTGTCTCTTCTCACAGAGTAGCACTGTAGTTTTTCTTTTGCCAGTAAAACACGTGAGACCACCATAACTCTTGTCCTTTTCTTTCCACCATTGCTTAATTACTAGGTTTCTTCTTATTTGACTAAAATGTTAAAAAGAAAAATAAAAATAATGATATTTTGACCGTCTTAAAAAAAACAATTTAGTTTACTACTGATTTTAATAATGTAATAATACATTAATCTTTTAGATTTAAAATAGTACAATAAAATGTTAGTATAATGATTATTTCATAGATACTATAAGTTTGAGTTTAAGTTAAAAGTTTAATAAATTTTAGGTACTTTTATCTTGACTTATAAGAATGTGTGTAGCTGTTTTCACACAATGATAAATGAAAAAGGACAATCCTAGATTTAACATACAATGTTTCAATAGGTAGGGTTGAGACACACATTTTTACAACTTAACCTTTCCTTTAGCTTTTCTTTAGTCTTTTTTATCTTCTAATCTATTTGTTTTTCTCCTGTGGATACCTACTAAAAACACTCTGACGTTCAAGTTAGACTTAGGTTACCGATCGACTATAACAATCAAGTCTTAAATGTTCGATACATGTCACTACCTACCTCTTTACCTTACCTCTATATTTTCTGAGTAGGTCTTTGATTAGTATAGGTTCAATCATGATCCAATATTGTCTAAATAAGTTTTTACCTTGCTAATCGAGAAGGACTGTTCGGTCATGATCGTTGTAATCGATTGTTCGGTTGAAATTTGTTTCTAAAGTTAATTTATTATGTAATTGACTGATTGGTAGACGTAGACCGATCGATCCACACGATACAGATAAAAAGAAATTTACGTTACACTTCTTATTGTTCGATGTAAAATATATAATTCACATTGAATTCATCTCTTAGCTTTTGTACATGACTAGCTTTTCAAGTTGTAATGATTGATTTTTCTTGAGTGAAAACTTGCTGAGAGAGAAACATTATAGGTTATATAATCTTTGTTATAATGAGTTATTGGTAGACGTAGATTGAAGTTCATTAATTTTATGCATTTGCTTCTCTCTTTCTCAATCACTATAGTTTGATATCATTCGATTTCATTATTATGATGAATTTGTTGAGTGAATTTGTGAGTTATGTCATAACATTATATTTTATAATAACTAATTTAGAAATGATATTTGAGATTAAATCTAAAAAGTTATTACCCTAATTTGCTGTAGAAAATTAAACTTATTTTCTCATACAAAGTTATGGGACAGTTTTGCTAATATAAGATCGTTATCCGTATCATAAAATGCTGAGTAAAAAAGTGTTCTTTTGTAAAACAAGATTATACTATAGTTAGTAAGAAACAAAATAGTATATATTAATTACATGAATTATAGTCACATATAATGTAGATTGTCTATTGTATATATTAACTGTGGACAAAATATATTTAATAGACCACCTTTTATTATTATTTTGAGTAAACTAAAGACATACTATATTAATTTCCAATATAGTGTACTATGTTTATTTTTTAAATTGGATGTGAGATGATATTTGAAACTTTCCACTTTATACTATCGATATAAAATGTTTAAAATAACCAATAGTGCTACTACATGTTATACCAATAGTGCTACTACATATACGTGTTAAATAACGCATTTAAATTTTGGTGGAATTATTTATATTTTAAATTGTCTTTCAAATGAAACTCGTAATGGATAACCCTCAAATGTTTTTCTATTTTCAATACATTAATATTTTTTTCATATAATATTTAGAAATCGACAGGAAAGTTTGTGGAAACCTATAATATTGTTTTTGTTTTTAAATTATTATATTAATTGGATTGTTATTTGAAAAAATATAAATATAGATGCATAAGGAATATTGAACCCATCTTTCTAGGTAATGATTAATACAAACAAAAGCCCTAAAAACTTGAAGGAAAACCGTCAAGAAACGACAAAAGAAATCAGGACCGTATATGGTAAAAAAAAGAAGATGACAACTGAATATATATATATATATATATAATATAGAATGGATAACGATATTTTAACAATTTTTTTATAATAAAATATATGTTATTATTTTATTGGTATGTTTAAATTTATTCTAAAAATGTTTAGAAACGAGCTATCATTATACGTTTTAAAAAAAATTATTAAATGGATTTTTTGTTAAAAAAGAATTACCATGGCTTAACATATTTAGCATTTAATTAAAATCTGCAACTTAATTAGACTGAGGAAGTACATGAAACCAAATTGCATTCCCCTAGGGAAGAAGAACTTTCCACCGTTCCTGGTGAAGAGTACCAGAGGAGCTGTGTCACCATCTCCTTCAACCTCTATCTGCATAACTACTCGCCAGGAACCTAGAACATTTTAAATAAACATAAATAAGTAAAAATCCTACAACCATAATTTTTGTTTCCATATTTTATTAGAATCAGCTAAAATCCCTGTGGAGAAACTTAGTTGTCTGTCTTGAAGCTTTCATGTTTGAAAAAATCAAGAAATACTGTGCTCTTGCACTTAGGGCACTTTGGATCCTTCTCTGATAACATCACGTACATGAAGCACCGAGGACAACCAACCAGATCCATGGCCTTAGTTTCTTCAGCATTCTCACTATGCACCTTCTCTTCTTCCTCAGTTTCCAACTTTGGTGAGTATGATACCGAAGAACAAGACGACGAAGAAGAATACTCCGGCGATGTTGACCTACTCCGCTGCTTCAATTCCGGCTCTCGGTTCTTTCTTTTGCACATGATGTCGAACCTTTTCCTACCAAAGTCAGTCCTTGGAATGAAGTAATGATTTTTTTTTTTTTAAAAAAGAAAAACAAACTCGACCAGTATCTCAAATTAGATAGAGCAACAACGAGAGAGAGAGAGAATCAACCCTACCCGTCAAAACAAGTCATCATTTTGGTTTTGTAAATTGGTATCTAATTAGTCATTTTAGTGATTAATTATTTTTTATGGCGAAAATTGATTATCATATAGATTTTCTAGAAATGTTCATGCAGTACAATGATGGAAAGATAATTAAATCAAATGGGGTATGTTTTTGTTTGAATCTGTTTGTCTGAAATGAATGAAATGATATAATTAACAGTGGTGTGTTTGACAGGATAAAATATAAATGTGTGGTGATGGTTAAGTTGAAAGACTTTTCTGGAATGAAAGATTGATGTACTCTTGTACCCTATCTGATAAGGGTTGCATGAATATAGAAATTAAGCAGAACTAAAAAGAGATGTTGAAAAGGAAGAATTGGTTATGGAGATAAATTCAAGGTTTTGCTGCAGCAACATGTCAACAAGTATGGTGTCAGATAAAAAAGACTTCATGCAAGAAGGGTTCGTGTGTGTTTATGTCAACTTTTCCAGTTTGAGTAACATTGCACAACGGAATACAAATATTGCAGATGAGAAGTTGTAGCAGAAAGTATTAGAATACCTTTAGACTGGCAAGAGCCAGAATTATTGGAGGCAATTGATCAGTGACTGGGTGAAAGGATTGCACTCACAACTGTGTCACCAACAGAGAAAACAGCAGCATTTTCGTACCAAGATAAATGGCGAGGAGTGAACTAATAGAGGATCACCACCTATTTGTAGAGGTTTTGAAGAGTGGAATGCAGTAAAAAAATGAGAATTTATTGCCTTATAAATGTCAAATTTACTTTGGGCAGAAAGTGGGCTTGTCTGGTGAAGTTCATGGACGTAAAAAATGCTTCTTTTAAGAAAAAAAAAATTGCTATCACATTAACCCACAGTATAATAAATGTTCAATGTCTTATACATTAATGACAAGATTTCCGAGTCTTTATCATTTTTTTTTCGGTGGAATTAACTTATCTTTCTCCTTAGATTTTGAAGGAAAAAGAATCTCTCTTTGTGAAAAAACTTGATTCAGCTATGTTGTTATTGTGTTATTTAAGCAAACAATACAATGTACTCACTTTTTTTACCCCTTGTATTTAAAACAGACAAAAATTGTTATAAACGGTTAACTTATTTACCGTATAGATTTCAATTGCAAATACATTAACCACTCACAACGGCTAAAATATTAATTACCTACAATGAATAATATATTTAAGTTTATTCTAAATCTAA
The DNA here is from genome assembly GCF_000741045.1 of Vigna radiata var. radiata. NCBI lineage: Eukaryota > Viridiplantae > Streptophyta > Magnoliopsida > Fabales > Fabaceae > Vigna > Vigna radiata. The sequence goes on from NW_014542173.1 coordinate 107,509, forward strand.
TAAAATTCTTTTGTAAATTTAAATGTTTTTTTTTTTTTTTTTATCTTTTTCTTCTATTCTTCGTTTAGACTTTTCACGTATAATAACTCTTCTCATATCGTACTTGATTCTTTCTTAAATAGTCGGGTTTTTCACTTTCTTCATGGTTGACTTCGCTTTTACTTTGTCTGCGGACGACTTGTACCTCGCTTTCATTCTAACCAGCTTGTTCTCTGCTCTCTTAGTAGTGAACTTGTTTTTTGCATTCTCGGTGATAGACTTGTTCTTCTCTTTGGCTGACTTGTTATTCGTTGATGTTCTTATCAAAAAATTGTGTCCTTTTTGAGACATGGATCACTCCCACGTATTATTGCACTCAATCACACCAATCTCTTCATCCATGTCAATTCGTCACTTCATATCTTGCACTTTTAGTGTAACTCTCATATCCTTCTCGACTTGTAACTAATCTCGCAATCTTAAAACATATCTTGTTTAAATTCCAAATGTCACTTCTGCAAGGCATGATTCATTCTCTTTAAGTTTGTTTGTAGAATTGCATTGCCTCTAACTTCTTTTTCAATCTGTTGTCACAAATCTTCTTTTGCAATTTCTAAGCTTTGGAAAACAAGCTTATATTCACACATGTGATTTCTTGCACCTGTTTTAAGATACCACACCAAATTATTTGAGTTTCCATATGCTTCACCGAGTTATCCGAACTTTCCACATGCTTTATCGAGCTTTTGATATACTCCAACAAGTTATCCAAGATTTCCATATGAATTTGGGTTGTGCTTATTGTTAAGCTACTCCACTAAGGTTTTCAAGCACTCCACTTGCTCCACTACCTTAAATGAGCTATATAAACTCCCTACCAAGCTAAATGAGTTAGTCTCATGCTCCACCAAATTGTTCATGCTATTTACACACTCCTCACCATATTCAGGCTATTTGCAAGTCTTACAGACCTATGCAACCTAATCGCCTGTATTGTTGACCTATCCACACTACTGGACTGTCTTTTCGAGTTATCCATAACACTCAACATTTTTTATGATTTCTACATGCTACTCGATCTTTTTGTCAAGTTCTCCACTTGCTTGTGCTCGATTTTCGAGCCATGTCCCATCATTAGTAACAAAACTTTCTCTTCAAAATATTTTGTGAGAAGGTTGGCCATCTATTCCATCTTGTTCTCAGATTAACAATTTTTAGCAAACTGCTAGGTGTTACCACAACTAAAATACTTATCCGAGTAACACTCATTTGCATAGTGATCGTACTTGCCACACTTAAAGCCCTTAACATTTCAGTTGCTTGATCAACTTCCTTTCCATGGACCTCTTCCTATTTTGTGCCAATTTTGTTGGTTAGAATGTTCTTTCTTCTATTCGTATCCTTGGCTTTTATAATAGGATCTAGTCCTTTACCTCATCGGTATCTTCCTCTGCCTTGAGTATTCTGAGTTTCTCATTTGATTTGGAATACTTTATTATGTGGCTCCAACTTCTTCCTGTTTCGTTTCTTGTATGCTTCAAGAAACTCGACGAGCTTTTCAACTGAAAGTGTTGACATGTCCTTAGACTCCTCAATTGCGCACTCCACGTTCTTAAAGTCTTTTGTCAATGACCTCAAGATCTTCTCCACAACTAGGCTAGCAAGTAGCGTATCTCCATTTCTACTGAGCTGGTTCACCATAGTTTGTATCCGAGTAATGTACTCGAAAACACCTTCTGTCTCCATCATTCACATGCTCTTTAAGTGGCTCCTAAGTGTTTAAACTCAAACCTATTTCACTCGATCATCCCCCATATATTCTTTCTCCAATATATCTCAAGCTTCTTTTGAAGATTTGATACTTGTAATCTTTTCAAAACCAAACTCATCAACAACTCAATACAATATAATATGTACAAGGTTGTCTTGTCTTTCGTGCATGTTGCTTTCAACGTACATTCAACTTAGCATTCAACTATAACTCGTGGTGTTTGTTGGCTCTTTGTTACCATTTTCCACCAACTTTCAATTGTCTTATAAACCAAGAAAGACCTTACTCTCAAAGATTGTTATTGAATATTTATTTGTTATAAAAGGCTTATGTTGTAATTTATATTAGCATAAAAACTTCCTTCACATATATTACTGCATTTATAAAAACAACTTCATTTCTACTAGTTCAAATACCCCTAATAATAGCCAACAGTATATTTTGTCACACCTAGTTACATTTTTTTACTTAACCCTTAGTTCAAATATGACTAAAATATATTTTTGCACTATGTGATAAAGAAAGAATCTTCCTATTGTTGTATGCAGTTTAAAGTTAGATCACTTACAGTTTTTTTTATCAGTGCTACTTTTCAATTATATTCGCTTCCTGTGTAAATTATCTTGTTTGTCTTAATAAGTGTTCTCTATGCCAAAAATTGAACTGATGACAATTGTATTATTCTACATGTAAATTATCTCTAATATTGCACCTTTAATAATTCTTTTAATTAGATTTTCAATTGTGTGTCAGTTCAATCGATGTTATTATAATATTATTTCATAATAAGTTCGTAATATTTATATTTGTTTAAATGTTGGTTAGCTTATTTATTATTTTAAGAATTGGTAACGTAACATTAGAGTGGACTTAACTGGTTTTAAAATATATAAGAATAGTAGAAAAATAAGATTTGATATTGTCTAATATATTAAGTTTTTTCTTAAAAGAAAAGAAAAAGAAACTTTTAATAATATAATTGTATTTTTAAAAAGATTTACAAAACTATAAATAATTATTCAACAATAACTAAAACCTATGTTTTGATACTATAAAAATAGATTTTAAAATTTAAAATAACGGAAAGCTATAATGACACAACAGTAATTTTAAAAATATTTGTACAGCAATAGTTAAAGAATAGCAGAAGTCTATATTCGTAAACATATGTTTTGATTCTTTAAAAGAAATGAAGAATATAATGATGTGATTATATTTTAAAAAAAATCATGGTATTTTAACAGTTTTTTTTTAATAATTTTTTATAATAACCGATGTGTCATTATTTTAGTTTGAATTTATTTTTAAAAAAATATTTAAAAGAAACTAATTATATATGAACGGTGAAAAAGTTGTTAAAAAAACATTTTTTTTTAAATATTTGTAATAGGAAAATGATATTTTAAGACCAATTTTTTGATATTATTTTGATAATGTGGACTTGTCAAAATATGGTTGGACGATTTCAAATTAAAAAAAAACTTTGGTTTTTTTCTTTCAAACTCTTGTCTCAATTTTTTTAATTTAAAATCATCCAATCACGTTTTAACACGTGTTAAAATATCTTTTTCTTTTGTAATTATACGCATAGCTTGTACTAGTTGCAGGCGTATACCGGCTTCGCCTTCTCTTGTGGACTCATCTTGCACAAAGAATGCAGAAATGGCGACTTCATCTCCTACGATGACACGAGTCTCGTGGATGGTTTGAAAATATTTTGGATTCATCATAGGCAGTGTAGTCATGAGAGTTTGTGCGTTGTTGGGATGTTTAATCGAGGTATCAGAAGACGTACTGATAGTGGCAAGAGGAGCTTCCGGCAATTCAATGTCTATAACTAGGACTGGCAGTGGAGTATAATGACACATAGTCAGATCTTCATCTTCCTAAATAGATGTCAGATCAGATTAAATCTAACATATGAATTATACTAATTAAAACCCGTCTTTTAAAAAAAGTCATCTTGGATGAATATGATACTGAAGATGATGACGAAGACGGTGATGTTGGCCCACTCGCCACCCTCATTTCCGACCCTAGATTCTTTCTTTTGCACATCTTAAACCTTTTTTATTGTTATTGTTCATCTGTCAGTTTTCAGCACCTCTTTAACATAACCCAAAGGAAATCCACTGATATGATAATATGTACAATCAGAAGGAACACTTGTATAAAATCCAATCTGATAATCCATCTTCTGCTGCATCAGATCACGTAACCAAACAAAGAGATTGTTGCGTGAATTTCTTACTATGCAGAGACTGCAATTAATGGGGTGATAGCTGTCCGATCAGAATTCCATTGGAATCACTTGATCAGTTATTTCTGCAACCACGTTCGCCAAATCTTCTCTCTCATTGTGGGCTCCTTCACTAAATGCAATTAAATAGCATGAACAACAACGCTAGCATATGTTTAATTTAACTGTAAAAGGAAATGGTTGTTCAAAATGTGAAATGGAATCTCAATTCTTTAACACACATCCATCCGTCAACGTATTATTACTAACGAATTTCACCTTTTCCAAGATACAATATAAGAAAATATCGATAAAAATTAAATAAAATAATATATGATAAGGAATAAAAAGTGTTAATTTCTCAATTTTGAATAAGCTATTGCATGTCAAATAGATTATCAAATTTGAATTTGTACTGTTTAACTTGTTTGTACAGATATTTTTGCCTCTCAGTCATCTTATCTTATTATATGAAATAATAATGATAGTATTAATTTCTCTTAATAAATTTAGTTATAGAAGCTCCTTAAAATGATGAGGTGGAGGTCTACATGTCTACTACAATGTTTATCAAATAATTATTACCGTACAATGTCACAAAGATTGTCTGCAAAATTGTCATGGTTTATTAGAATTTGCTCCCAGTGGCATTAATTAGGTTGCAAAGCAAATTTGTTTTTGATATACACACGCATTTCAAATATGGTGAGAAGGAATTTTTGAAGCAATAAATGAAGAAACAGTATGCACAACCAACCTTATTATTAGATTTTATGGTTGTCATATTTCAACTTAAACACTGTAGCACAATACTGCATAAGAAAAGTGAAAATGGGAGAGAAAGGAACGAAAAGCTTATGCGTGAAAACTTTCTTATTTACTTATTGAGCGAAGGTGCAATGGGGGTATAGATATATAAAGATCCATGCAAAAGACAGGAAGAAAAACTACTCTATAACAGAAAATCATATGTTAGATAAAATTAAGTTATAAACGGTAGGGATGTTTTATTTTAAGTGTCGTGGATTACGTTAAAACGCGTATAGTTTTTTCAGTTTTTATTTTCAGTTGCACTGTAGCAACTCAACCAGTGATTGTTGTTATTCTCGTTCCTGTTTTCATTCGGTCCACTATTATTTTCATTACGGTTGTGATTCTTTCGTATAATGCTATTTTAATAGCCTTCTCATTCAATGAATATATAGTAATATATACAGCAGATTAAGTTTTTCCATGTGTTAGTATTTTAAAAAATTGGTATTAAAACTATATGTTTTGAGTATCGAGAGAAAAAAAAAGGAAAGTCAAAGACTGTGAGGAAGACAGTGAGTTAGAAACACAAAAGACATTTAAAATATTCAATCTGATAGTGAAAAAGGAAATTGGCAAGCAAATTAAGATAATACTGTCTGATATGAGAGGTGATTTTACATCTGCAAAGTTTAAAGAGTATTGCGAAGAGTATGGGATAAATAACTTTGTATTCACTACAAGTGTGACTAAAAGGAAGAATAGGATCGGTTTTGATATGGTTCAAGCCATACTTAAAGAGAAGAATAGGCTAAAGGAGTTTAAAGGTATGTTTTCATTGGTTATGATGAATCAGAAAAGGCCTACAAGCCGCACACCCAGATTTCAGGCAAGAATTTTGTGATCCAAGATGTCCAAGTGGATGAAAAGAGTCAATGGAGCTAGGCTGACTTGAAGAAAAAAGTTTCAAAGAACACGAGTGTTGAAGGAGAAAGCTTGGCAATATTTAATAGGAACTCAACTAACACAAAATTGGAGCCTAAAGGAACAATAGATGTAAAATTTGAAGAAGCAAATGTTGATGAAAGATGGAAGAAAGTTATGGATGAGGAAAAAAACTCAATTGAAAAAAATGAAACGTGAGAGCTTATAGGTTTATCCATATGAGCTCGGTCAATTGGTGTGAAGTAGGTATACAAGAAAAAATCAATGTAGAAGGAGAGGAAGAGTATTATAAAGCTCGACTTATGGTGAAAGACTACACACAGCAGGAGTTGACTATGATGAAGTATTTTCTCTAGTAACGAGGATGGAAACAATTCAACTATTACTTTCACTGGCAACACAACAAGGGTGGAAGATACAACATATATATGTAAAGTCTACATTTCTAAATGAAATTCTGGAAGATGAGGTCTATGTAGAGCAACCTCTCGGTTATATGAGAAGAGATGAATAAATGAAGGTATTGAAACTAAAGAAGCTGGTGTATGGTTTGAAGTAGGCCCCTCGAGCCTAGAATGAAAATGCTCTATATCTAACGAAGCATATGTTAGGTATGTTGTTTGTTACCCTACATGTAGATTATTTGATTTCTATGGAAAGTAAAATCGAGCAAGTTGAGAAGTTTAAAGAGGTGATGAAGGAGTTTGAAATGACCAATGTGGAAACCATGAGATATATTTTGGGTTTGGAAGTGGACCAAATCTCGGCATGAATCTTTGTGTCTCAAGGATGTATATGCCCAAGATATACTAAAAAGAGGGAAAGATGATTAAGTGCATTCCACTTTCCACTCCAATGGAACCTGACATGGGATATCAAAAAATGAAGAAGGAGATTGAGTTGATACAAACAAATATTGAAGCTTAATTGGCAATCTCAGGTACTTGATGAAAACAAGGCCAAACCTTATGCTAAACGTAGGAGTCACAAGTTTCTTCATGGAGGAGCCAAAGTATTCATATTTGAAAGTACTAAAGCAGATACTATGGTATGTAAAGGGAACTCTAAGTAAAACAACTACTAACTAGAGGGTACTAAGAAAATGACTGGTATGGAGATGTGGATGACCAGAAAAGCACGACTAGTTACGTTTTCTTCATGGGAGATGTTGTGTTTACTTGCCTTTCAAAGAAACAACTCGTTGTAGCACTATGAACGTTTGAAGATGAATATGTGGCTGCATCTTGGAGTGTTCGACATGCAATCTAACATAGGAACCTACTATAGAGTTTGGAATTAATGTAGGAAGAAAAGGTGTTGATCTGAGTTGATAATAGATTGATGATCAAGTTAGCAAAGAACCTAAATAACCATGAAAGGAGTAAGCATATTGACGTCTGTTTTTATTTTATCCGAGAAAAAGTTAACAAAGGAAGCGTGGAACTCGCATGTTGTGGTCGCTAAAGCTTTGTACTTGACTTCAGGAGAAGATTGAGATATTGTGTTTTGTTTTTTAGTCTTCCAAGCGATAAGAGACAATTCAAAAAAAATGCAAATATCGGAGGTAGATCTTCTGATTTTTGGGTATGAGGCCCAATTAGAGTCGTTGAAAGTCTTAAGATAAATGGTGTTGTCAAAGAGGAAAAAGATAATAGAAGCAAGAAAAACCTTGAGGTAAGGAGGAATTTTATGAAAAACTTGATGATGACACTTGGTAGGTTTTTGTAAGAACTAACTTAAAGAAGGTGATAACATAAGTGATGTTGAGCCTCGAGTTGGTAAGATAGAGAAGCTTTCTTATCATCCTTTTGTAAGCATCAACATCATGCACACCAAAATCTTCTTGAAACATGGTCTTTAAATTTTTAACCATGGGTGTAGAGCTTGGTTTTGATGTTGTCATTCCTGCATCAAAGAGCAAGTCTAAAGAATATTTCCTTTGGCAAACATGAATTCCTCCCTCAGACCTGGCTATTAGTTGGTGCACTTTTTGCTTTTAAAATTGCCCTTTATGCTTCAACTTTAGAATAAAAAAAGTATATCAAAATGTGGTGGCAATCTTGAAAATTCACAAGCTTATAGGTCCTGGTTTGTAAAAAATTGAAACCTATCAACCTTTATGCTTTGGTTTCTTAAAAATTGAGACCTAAAGATTCATTAAAATTAAAAAATTTCTTCCTTAAAAAAGATATATAAGTCTGAGTTTTAGGTAAAACTGAAACATAAAGATCTAAGGACAAAGTTTTAGGTCTTGATTATTTTATGTAAGGGACAAATTTATTTTTGGTATGTTAGATAAGTGATTAATTACATGCTTAAATATATTGATATATTGCCTCTAGTTAGCCTTAGCTTTTTTGTTTGAAATTCAATACAAAAGTTATTTATTGTCTCCAAGTTTTCCTTTTTAAGAAATTGTATTTTCTAAAATTTAATATAAAGAGATAGTACCAACAATTTACATGTATTAAATCTCAAATTGTCCAATAAGACAATTTAAGAAGATTAATTTTTTTTTTAGTAATATATATATATATATATATATATATATATATATATATATATATTATAACATACATATTTTAAAATTCATTAATATTGTCAACTGTGTTTTGGATTGATCTTCAAGTGCATATTTAATTATAGTTTATAATCACTTTCATTTCATGTAACTTAAAAACCAATATCAAATGTTGGCAAAGTTTTATGAAATTTAAGATATTTGTTTAAAATTGATATGTACCAATAAACTAAAAAAAAGTGAATCCTCTTGAATGAGATAAGGTCGTACCTTGAATACAAAAGCAAAATTATTATTCATTTAAAAATTATTGAAATCGTTTTGAAGCTTCAATGATTGAAAGGTATGTTATTGACTAAAGTATTTAGTTTTCTTCAAATTACATTACAAAAACAAAACTAAAGCCTAATACCCTTTTTTATTTAAATAAATTATTTTATTTTAAGGATATTAGGCTTCAATTATCTAGAGAACCGAAGTATAATATATCTTTTAAAACTAAACATTTTTTTATATAAAAAAAGGTTAAGCTTTGGTTATTAAAATAAGCAAAGCATAATCATTTTTTTTTATTAATGATGTTATGCTTTGGTTCGTATTAAACTTGGACCTAATAAGGAGGTTTATGCTTCTATTCATAACCACATCCCAAAAGTCAACATTTTTTTACTTCCCTTGAGATTCCCTTGTTATTTTAATGAGGTACAATATTCTAAATAATCAGTGTGAAAACTCTTTCTTGGTGATTTTAAGTTCAAGGAAGAGTCTCACGGTTCTTAATTTTGAAGGCCTTATCTATAGATCTTCTAAAAATATCATGCAAGTTATTCCCACTATGAAGAATATCATCGACATATACAAGCAAAGCAAGAAACAATGTTTATGTTTTCTTAATGAAAAGAGAATGATCTGATTTATGTGAAACCTATGTGGTGCAAGAACATGTTTAATTTGGTGAATCACTATCTATTAGTTTATTTTTAGTCGTATAATGATTTGCTTAAACGAAAAACCTTGTTTGGTTTTTTAGAGACCTTGTGTGGAAAGGACGTGTATACTTCTTCATCCAAGTCATCGTATTAGAAGGCGTTGTTGGCATCTAACTGTTCACAATTTACTTGACTTTTTGCTGATTTACTTAATTTCTAAGTTGTGTTTCTTTAAGATAGATTTCCAATAGGTCTTTAGCTCTAGATTTGAGTGAATGTAGCTCTAGCAGTAATTTTTGCAGTTAGTTCAATCATATAAGCAGTTTTAGCATGATAGAGAGTAGTAAGTCCAATTTTGACAAATTTTTAACCCTGGAGAGTTTTGGGCCAAATTTTTGCTTTCTAGTGTGGATTGCATGCATGTATAGCCATAGTTCAGATTTTGTATTAATTCTCTTTGAGTGTGCTTGATCTTGGTAAAACTATAGATATGATCTAGGCCTTCTTTCTTCTTCCCATTCACATGCATTTCTTTCCATTGTACCCTCATTTGAGCCTTGACCTTTTCTTTGCTTTCCATTCATTATAAACTATTTCCCCATCAATAAACAACCTTGAGAGATTTGTAAGAAGTAGGAATAGTTTGGAACTCAGAGAAAGAGTGAGGCCAGAGGTGAAACTGAAGAGAAAAAGAGCTCTAAAAAGAGAAAAATCTGATCTGAAAAAGTTTGGAAAAAGAGAAAATGAGAAAAAATAGAAAGAAAGAACAGGAAAAGAAAGAAAGAAAGAAAGAAAAATAGATTCTGGCCAAGCTAAAAGACAATACCTGCAGTGAGTTTCAAATTCTCCCTTCTTTCTTGCATATTCTCTAATCCATTCTAGTTTCTATTTCACAATTCTCTGATCCATTCCAGTTTCTGCTTTCTCATCCATCTAGCTTATTCCATTGTCCATTACATTATAAGCCATGCAAGTCCTAGTGATTTAGAGTTACCAAGATTCAAGCAGTGTCAATTAGAGTTTTTCCAAAGTTAAGAATTGTGGTCTATCATGTTATGAGGAGTGAAACATAGGCTAACCTAAACAGTTGAGAGAATCTGAGTGTAAACATTTTGTCCTGTGAGGTTGAAATTTGGGTTGCTACTTCTCTGAATTGTAATTGTCTGCTTGTCTTGGTTGATTCTGATTGTTCATTGCTGGTTAGAGTTGCTGAAACTTGGGTTTGGAGTGAATGATTCTGATTGTTGCAGTTTTAGGTAGTTATAGTAGTTAGATTTTATCTTTGTTTTGAGTAGTTTAGATTGTTATTTCCTTTGCTTTTATATTGCATTCCAATTTTTATTCTTTTAAATAGATGTTAGTCTATATTAGTTTTAATTCTTTTCTTTTTTAAGTTTCATTCAATTTTAATTTCCCCACCTGTTTAGTAAATAATAGATAATTAGTAAATAAACACAAGATTTAACCTTACACTTTAATCTTAATTTTGTCGAGTCCTAGGATTGATATTCTGGTCATCCCTATGCTATATTAGTGGGGACCAGTTCTTTGTTCTGCTTTAGGCGACTAAAAGGCAGTTTAACACAAACAATTGTGAGTTTGGCAATTGGAGAGTATGTCTTAGTGTAGTCAATCACTTCATGTTGTGTATAGCCCTTAGCCACGACCCTTTGCGTTGTATATTTCGATATCTCTATTATACTTGTATTTGATCTTGAAGACTCACTTGTACCTTATGAGTTTTTTGTAAGGAGGAAGATCTATTATAGTTCATGTGTTGTTGTTCTTGACGACCTTGAGTGTTGTGTGGATGGCTTCGTTGCATTCCAAAAATGGAACAGCTTCTTCATAGTCTCTTGGTTCATATTTCAAAGATATGGATGGCACTTTTTCTTAAACAAAACCTAAATATCTAGTTAATTTCAGTACCATGAAGTAACGTTTTAGGAATGAATTAAACGAAACTAATTCTTAAATCGTATTCCATATGAGCCAACTTAGAAAATTCAACATGAAGCAAAAACTACAAGATACATATGGCCAAAGTTAAATTGTGAACACAATTATATGAACACCAAACAACTCTCTCAGAGACACGACAAAATGTGCTTTAGGGCTTCAAATTTGGAAGGTCGAATGAAGAAAGCAATAGAAAGTATCAACCAAAGCATAGGATGAATTAGGTTTTAGGAAGATGTACCTCAGGTACAAATTCCTCTTTGTCTGTGATGTTATCGGTGCTCTGCCATCTGCTATTCACTTCACCGATCCACACAACTACCACTGCAGCTCTGGTCATAGGTGGCTCAGTTAAATCAGAACAGGATATAGAAGAATGAAAATTAGAAAGGGAAAAAAAAGAAAGGAATGGAAAGAGGAAATGAAAGAAGGAAGAAAGGGGATGATTCTAAGAAGAGAAGTTTCGAGAATGACAATAGAATGCAAAATAGGAAGAGGAAATGAAAGAACGAAGAAAGGAAGAAAGAGAATGATACTAAGAAGTTTCGAAAGCGACGAAGGAGTGTAAAATTTTGATATGAAAGAAAAGAATGAGAAATTTGGGAAGAACAATAAACACTAGAAAATTTAGGAGTTATTATTTTCGAATTTGATGAGAAAAATTTAACTATAAAATTTTGAGAAAGAAGAGATATAAAAGATATAGAAAAAAAGAAAAAAAAATGTATTATAATTTGAGAAGTTTATAAATCTTTTTTTAAAAAAATTAAAACCTTTATATTATTATCATTTACTATTATTGTCATTTAGACATTTCATCATAATCATTTTTAATCATGTTAATTTATGTGTTTTTTTTATAACTTTCATAAAATAATCTTTACTAAATAACATTTTTTTTTCAGAGAAAACTTTGTAAATCTGGTGGTGGTTCTTGTAGGTAAGGAAGACACACTTTGGTGACCGAGGATCAAGTTTGTGGCGCTTATTTTCAGCAATTTGAAGATAAGAGATGCATCCAAAAGTTTTAAAACTAGAAATATGGGGTTTGACACCATATAATATTTCATAGGGACTTTTATCATTAATCAAATGTGATTGAACTCTTGCATGTTTTGAAGCTATGAAAAGGGTTTTAAGTATAAAGTTCAGAGGAAGTTGACATGCATTTATCTTATCAGTATTAATTATGACATGAAAACCCTTCTCTGCTACACTTTCTGTTGTAACCCTCACAGCAAGTACAAAGCAAAAATTATAAACGTCACTGACAACAGTTCATAAATGTAAGATAATCATACTTACTGAACATTTTTTTTACAACATTTAAATATTATTTATAGACTTATTTTGTAATTGATTCATGATGATATTTATGATTATTATTATTGATTGTGAAATAATTTTAGACCAATTAAAAAATAACACGTTAATAATACTCATATAAAAAAAATATTGTATAAATATCTTTATCCTAAATGTAAACTTACAAAGTAAACAATGCTCTCACCAATGTATGATCGATAATAGTAATATAATCATTTCCTTTCCACGTGATAGTAGTTCCCACTATCAAACCAGTAACAAGTGTTGTATGTGATAATTAATGTGATAATAAAATTTTAATAATTTCTTTTAACAATTTTGTGATAACATGTATTATTATTTTATTAATTTATTTAAATTTATTTTAAAAAATATTTAAAACAGACAATCACGTATATATTATTAAAAAATTATTGAAAAAAATGATTAAAGAAATTTTTACTGATGAATTAACTTTCGTTTATTTTATGGGAAGAAACACATGTTAACTTTCCTTTATTTTATGGGAAGAAACACATGTGGGCCCACAGTTTCCCTTTATAAAGTATTTAATGTCAAAACTGTACACATTTCATTTCCTCTAATATCAAATATTGGAAAAGAAATTATAATTGTACAAATACCAAATAAAAATATCAAATAACAAATAGATAAAACTTAAATAAGAATTAAATATATTTTTTCTCTTCAAACTATTTTTAATATCGTCAGTAAATTAAATATATGTATCTATTTCATCCTTTCATTTTATGCAATTAGTGTAAAACATCTTTCCTACTAAATGGTGTGAAGTTTATTATCTTATTCTCATCCTCAAACTAAAATTTATAATAATCATCATTCTCGTATCTAACAGATATAACTTTTTTTTTCTCATCCTCATCCTTACCAGGTAAGGAATGTACATGTACTCATACTTACATCAATATTTTTTTTCAGTGTTTCAATCAATTAATCATTTTCTATATAAAAATATGATATTATCAAATATTCAATATCATACAAATATATTTGATGTCAAATATTACAAAAAATTATAAGTGTATAAATTTTATAAAAAATAGATAGAAAATAAAAATAATTATATAAAAAATTATTAAAATAATATTCTACACGATAGAAAAATCAAGAAATAAAAATATTAAAAAGAAGTAAAACTGGTCAAATATGTGTTTTAGAAATAATTTGATACACAATTAAATGAAATTGTTCAAAGGAAAAATATATAATTAAGATATGATGATAGAAATTCTTAGAAATGTCTTAGAATCTACAGTATGATGTTTGGTGCACTCTTTTTACTAACAAGTCATCTATGGTTGATTATGATGAAAAAAAGAATCATAAAAGAAAAAAAAAATTACAGAAAACACACCAGGCTGAAGAATTTGACAAAACTTTGTAGATATCAAATTAATTGAATAGCATAATGAAAATTGAGAGAATCAAACATTCTCGTGTGAAAATTGAGAAAGTCAAACATTTTCATTGAAATAAAAATTAAGGATCAAAGAGAATAAAAAAGATAATTTTTTTTGTATTGCATAGTAAATGAAGATTTTACACGATTAAATACTTAAAAGTGATAGAGTTAAACATTCTCTTATTAAAAAAACTAAATAATAAATAAAAATACTAAAAAAAGTATAAATAATTGAATGTGGAACTTAAAAAGTATTTTGATTCACTAAAAAGATAATACATCATTTTAAACATAATTATACCAAGAGAAAAATATATAATTAAGATTATGATGAGAGGAAAAGTAGGTTCAAGATGTAAGTGAATTTTTTAAATATAAAACAAATCAAATAATTATCAAAAAAGAGAGGAAAAAACTATGTAACAAAAATAATGAATTATAAAACAAAACACTAACAAACTATTAATATTTTAGTAATTTAAGCTAAGACAAAAATAAACAAAATAAAAAAAAATCAATATTGGAAGATTGAGAGACGAAAGAGATACATCATGATTAATATTTTAGTTTTTTTTTTCAAAATTAAAGTTTATATTATAATTTAAATTTAATTTAAAAAAATTGAGTTTAATACAATTTTATAAAATAAAATATAGTTTAGTTAAGTTGATTTGAAACTATTTTTTAATTTATTTCAATTCAAGTAAATTAATTTTTAGTTTTTGATACGATATTTAACAATATATTATAATTTAGTTTGATTTTTCCACCCTATTTATCTATGTATCCCTATCTCCATTCCCATCTAAAAGAATTATATATTAATCATACTTATACATTTATAGAGTTCATTTGGAAATTCTCCAATAAAATACGAACGGCCTTGGTAGAAATCACAAGTTTTCAAAACAAGATAAATAGAACATAAAAAGGTTTATTTGATGATATCAAACATTTCTATAGTTAACCATTACTTACACACTCTCCTTTTATTTATTTTTGAAATATAAAAAAATCAATATTTTCATTAATTTTAATAAAATATAAAATTTGACCTCTGGCATCTGTAAGGGGTAAGAGAAAAGAATAGAAAAACATAGAGTTGCAATACTTGTGGAATGCAGGTATCCCCATTTTGAGGGCAATTCTTTTTCTAGACAATGCAAAGTAAATACATCCAAGTAATAGAAAATGAATTTAAATCTAATTTAATTCTATAAAATTAGTTTTTAAATGCCTCACTTATATATTATTACGTGGAATTTCGAATGACCTTTATCTCTAATGAATGTTAGATTCCAACGTTAAGTAAAACAAAAGCATGAGTTCAAAAACTGTACGGCCTAAAACCTAACCTGCGACTCTGCAAGTGGTTGAATGGAAAAAATGGAGAATGCAGCAATTGAATCGTGGTGGTCCTGTGTTGGCAGAGGTGGTGTGATATTAGTGGGGTTGCAGTTGCGTGGCCATAGAAAGGATTCAGAAAGGAGTTGTCAGATAGTGGTTATTGATTCATGAGTGTGATGGTTGTGTGGTTTTTGTTGAAGGTTTTTGAATGTGTTGTGATGATGAGCATGAAGCTATGGAAGGTGGAAACTCATCAGGTGCTACCTAGTTTTCTGTTCGATTCATCATCTTTCTCTTCCCTTTTATTGATGAAATAACCTCACTCTCTGATGTACGGAATGAAAAACTTAATGGTCGACTGTGCCTGCAGAAAAATGCCTGCTGCATCTGCAACTCCGCATGCTTCCAAGAACAGGAGAACATGGCCTCAGTAAGCACGTCAATACACTATTTTTTTATTTTTATATTTTTATCTCCTTGGCAATTTGTAACCTAAACCAATTTTAACAAGGAATACCTGCATTCCACAAGTATTGCAACTCTAAGTACATTAAAATAATAGTGTTAGGAAGAATTACTTTGTCTTGATACTTCATACTGTTTCGTTTGGGACTCAATTACATAGTAATTTTTTTCCTTAAAAGAATTTTGTAAGAAAAAAGATTGTATTTAAATTATCTTTGATTCTGAATCTTCAATTACATAAATTATTACGATTTTATTTTTTAAACACATTTTGGATGGATAAAGGAGAAAAATATATTTCAAATATTTTTAACCTCAGCAATTCTTAAATGATATGAAACTATTCGATATATCAGAATAATAAGTTTCTCAATGAGAATTTAAATTATCTTAAAGAATAACGCTTGTGTTTGGTTACATAGTGTACTATAAAGATCAACCAGTTTACACTATCCAGTTGGTCAACCTCATAGAAAGTTAACTTCGAAAATCCCAACACAAGTTAAACTGAACAATCTCATACGACTTGATGACTGTTCGGTATCTTACACATCAAAGATTTTACAATTTGATTAACAAGGTAAAAACATGTTTGGATGATATTGGATCACAATTGAGCCAACCCTAATCAAAAGCCCATTTCGAAACCTATAAATATATAGATAAGGTAAAAAAAGGTAAGTGATTGCATTTATTAGACATTTAAGACTCATTTGTGCTAATTGATGGAAGCTATAAACTAACTTGAGCGTCAGATTGCTTTTAACAAGTATCAATCGCTCGGAATTAGACTATCTCAGAGAAAACGAATAAGACATTAGAGGATAAGAGATAAATTGAACTAAGTGAAGAGGTTTAAAATGTGAAAGTATAGTTCTCGACCTCACTTATGGAAACACGTAGTTTTTGTTTTCACAAACGGCTCTAACATTTTGATTCAAAGTCAATAAGATCAATCATCATATTTGAATATGATCTGCGTTGGAGCTCAGAGCTTCATCACAGTTTTATGGTTAAAAGATGATTAAGAGGATAAAAAGAAAGGTATGTTTAAAATATTATTTTTCTCGATCCATAAATGATGTTAAACTATTGCACGTATACATCACTTGTGGGTTTTTTTTTTTAATTTAGGTATGAAAAATATATACATATGTGCCCCATGTATGTAGTCATACTCGTTTTAGTTATCATTGTCTTCATATTCGTTTCCATTTTAAATTACAAAATATTCATAGTTATTAGGTAATTAACTAACTTATTTTCATTGTCTCTTGTCCTTGTTTCTATATCTTTTGGAAAACCTCACGTTTCTCGTGTAAGAATGTTCGATATGTCGAACATGAAACTAGTCATTTATGAGATATGTCCGAGCTTCATAGAATTACAACCTTGATTACACTTTAACTGTATAGATTTTATTCAAATAATTTATTCGAAGAAAAAACAAACCTCAATTTCATTAAATCAAATAATTTTAAAACACAAACTTAATTATTTTTTATATTTTTATTTATTGTTTATTTTTTTATAAAAATATCTTAATTAATTTTATATTTTTCATTTGTGTAACATGTGTATTCTTTTGATTTTGAATAATTAATAATATAATAGTTTTTGGTTGTAATTTATATTTTTTACAAAAGAAAATTATTAAATAGATATTTGAAGCAATGGATATACTCATTATCCAACCAAACAAAAGTTGTATACTAATTATGCTTAAAAATGACGATAAATTTTATTTTTAAAATAAAATAAAATAGTCAAATTTTCAGCGGTCTCACTTTATTATCATCCATATTCATTAATAACATATTGTTAGTATCTGCTTTTTCATTCTTAGTAAAAGGAAATAAAAAATATCTAATCTGAATTGAGTACTATAAAAGCTCAAATTTCCCAAATTGACATTTACAAAATATGTAAATAAGGTTGTAAAAATGGAGAGTTTACGTGAATTTGTGGAAGCTTCGTAAACTTGGAACTCATAAGAGTTTACTTCATGTAAAATTATTTTAAAATATCTATAAATAATAAAATAATTTAATATTATAATTTATAAATAATGTTTTTATATTTTTATAATATTATTAAGATTATTAGTTTACATATTATATATATTTAAATATTTTTTTAATATTATTATTATTTTGTCATAATTTTAATTGAATATAATTGATACAGTTAAAAAACAAGTTGTTTAAGTTAATATTGCCCCAAAAGTTTAGTATAGTTAAAAGAGGCTCAATCAGAATAATAATGAACAGAAGACTCAGTTTTACTTTAATATTAAATATTTACATTCTAAAATAAAAAACATAAACATTAATAAAAAACATAAACATTAAAAGATTAAAATGCACGATATAAGGGATTAAAACTCTAACGATTTGTAATATTAATAGAAATGTATCACTTCACACGCAGAGTGGCGAGATCAGGACAGCATCGATGAACACGACGACAAACACGAATCAGGCGAACGGAGTGCGACCACGACGATAAGCGCAAACTAAGCAAACGGAGCGTGAACATGAACCAGGTGAACGACGAGCAAGAACCATGTGAACGGCAAACGACGAGCACAAACTAGGTGAACGACGAACACAAAGGCGAGCTAACGAAGTGCGACCACGACAGCGAAACGTGACGGTACCCTAAACCCATAACTATTTCCTCTTTCTTCGTTTCTTCTTATTTCAAACTCGCAAAATCGCTGCAAAATCACAATTCTAATTGTTCCCACCGAGTTTAGAACTGATTTTACCGATTTTGCTTTCGAATTAACTCAGAAGCTAGAACTGATAACGCAAACTCGTCCAAATTAACTCGCAAGTTTGATAACTTTCATGTAAATATCTCTCAACTTTTTAGGTATATAAAAGAACACCCAAATTAGAAGTCTACCACCAAAGTGCCCAAAAGCAATATTAACATGTACTAAATTCTTATAAATTTCTTCAAAACCTTACTTTTCCATACCATTCACTAAAACTATAATTACTAATTAAAAGTCATATCATCACTTACAATTATCACCTTAAAAATTTAATCACAATGGATTTTAAGTAATTAACAATATAATCAAACTATATAATAATTGTACTAAAAGTTAAACTAATTAATAAAGTAACGATTTATTTGGAATATTAAAACCATCTATTTGTTGTATTTGAAAGATTTAAATAATACCATTAGAATTTGGTTTTATTATAATTGATAGATTATAACATTTGAGAGATCAAACATTAAGTTAAATCAAAGCTTTTAAAAAAAATAATAATTAAAAATATAAAATAAGTATTCTTAATCTTACCACTTCAATGCATAAAACATGAAATCACGGTAGTAATAAATTATGTTGAGAGGAGATGTACAAATTACCCAGATAACTGCATGGAAAGGACAAATTACATATATATATATATATATATATATATATATATATATATATATATATATATATATATATATATATATATATATATA
>NW_014542173.1:126734-133552 GCF_000741045.1 Vigna radiata var. radiata
ATATATATATATATATATATATATATATATATGGAAAATATGTTTAAAATAGTGCTTTTCTTTGTATGGCTTTATCATAGGTAAAATGAAAACGACTTATCAACTGTCACTCTTACAAGGTTACGTAGATCGTAATCTTATGTTAGTTATTCGTTATTAATTACATTATAAATTCAATATCTACTGCTCAACATATATGGTAATTTTTATCACTGCCATGGTAAAATTTATCATTTTATAAACAGACAGTAAATCAATATCCATAAGTTTAAATCATACGTAATTATGTTAAGGAAAAATAAAAATTCTTCATGTTATTAGTCTACTATAATCATGATTTAAATTTAATGAGGTTAATATAATGAGTGATATAATTAGCGAGTGCCTAAACCATATTTACTATGCGTTAACCCTCTACTCTTCATGTTCATTTTCTAATATTAGGGTCTTCTAATTTTTTGTTGATTCTTCCCTAGCTAATTCAATCAAGGTATCCAACTATAATATGTGACATGACTATTATAAGGTTTAAATTCCTCTTATAAATACCATTTATTTCTAGACATTTTTTATGCGAAATTTTCAATAAAAATAGGAAAAATGGACACCGTCGATTTCACTAGATATCCATGCTCAGGCCTTAATTTATGTTAATAACCCACCTATATATCATCTTAATAAGTGTCTAATCCAATTTACAATTTTTAATTAGTTGAAGGTATTTGTCCATTGAACCAATATTAATTAATCAAAATTAATCTTGCAATCATTGTGTTTAATATTTTTTTCTTCGAAGAAATTAACCTCTTAATATTATAAGTCTGAAATATCATCTATATAATTCGAGGTGAAGATTATTATACATATGTAAAATCACATCATTAATATAATACATATTATGTTAAATTCTATATATAGCAATAAAAAAAATAAAATATTTTTTTAATGTGGAGCACCTTACCATAGTATTTATGAGTAACGGGCAGGAGCAATCTTTGTCTCTCTCTGGACTTAAAGTTTAGTCCTTCTTTAATATGCATGTCAAGTCAATTATCGTTGTTGCAGGCCTTCCAGAACATCAATTATTGCCAATGGCTTACCATATCAAACCACAAATCATTGACTTTCCATTTTTCCTTTTTCTTCCTTCAAAATCTTCTCCATTATTTAATTTAATTTCCTCATTAATTGAAACAATCTAAAAAAAAAAAGAATAATAATGATACAAGGGTTTCCACCCTTAGAAAAAGTTATTTTCTACCGTCACCATCCAAAAAACCTTATGTAAGTAACCCTAAACTTGACAATCCTTTAATTATAATTAACAAAGTAAAGCCGCTGATACACTTATATACTAACAGAAAAATAAATCCTTTTGATATTTTCTTTAATTACAATTGTTTTAATATATCTCTAACTCTTTAGATTTCTAAATTTTGATGGGCTTTTACTTAATTAATATATTTTAAGAGAAAGAGGTAACTGTGAAGTGAAAATAATATACGAGGACATGAGTTTAACAATGAAATGATATAGTCAAATTTGAACACTGCTATAAAACTCTCAGCAATTCTCTTTAATATTTTAAATGATAACTTTGCTAACTTAAGTGTGGTTTAAAGAAAAAAAATAGATACCCCGTTAATATACTATTAATTAAACTACAAGGAAAATATAGTAGGGATATACCTAAGAAAAATTATATTTTGATATACATAATTTTTTTACACATTATTTTTTCTTACTTTTTATTTTTATTTTTTAAATACAAAAATTCACTTTTTTTATAATTATTATATATATATATATATATATATATATATTGTATATTAAAGAAATGTAAAAATGTATTATCCTACTGTCTACGTAAAGCTACCTTACATTTTGAAATTTTAGAAAAAAAAAAAACGAAAATGTATGAAGAAAATAGAAAGTAGATGATGATATAAACTTTATTTAGTCTTCACCGAAGAAGATACAACTAAGATTTTAAAATTAAACAACATAGGCAAAACAAATAAACATGAGTCAATTGTCTGTCTTGATGCTTTCATGTTTGAAAAACTGAAGAAAAACTGTGCTCTTGCACTTAGGGCACTTTGGATCTTCCTCTGATAACATGACGAACATGAAGCACCTAGGACAACCAACCAGATCCATGGCCTTCGTTTCTTCAGCATTTGCACTATGCACTTCCTCTTGCTCCTCAGTTCCCAACTTTGGTGAGTATGATACCGAAGAACATGACGACGACGAAGAAAACTCCGGCCATTCACAAGAAGACACCGGCGATGTTGGCCTGCTCGCCACTTTCAATTCCAACCCTGGACTCTCTCTTTTGCGCATCTTCTCTTAAACTTCTTTCCAACCAAACTAACTTTCCTCTAACTCAGACTTTGAAATCTGTTCATTTTCAACAACAAATAACCTTAAGTTCTTCTAAAATAAACCACTTTCAAAACGAGAAAGGTAAACAGCAATTAGCAGTCCTTTCATATAACTCCAAAAAGGCTCTAAATTGTCTTCAGAGTTGCTTCTTTTGTTACTTTTAAAGACAAGAAACGGTGAATGCGGTAATAATTATAATTGCAGTTGCAGGTGTCGTTACGAAAGAAACTGTTGCAGTCAAAACTGCGGTCCCAGAAAGACATTTAAAACCTAGAATTAAGATACAAAGTCACACAGAGATGTCATGTTCCTTAAGATCAAAATTAAGTTGAACTAGTTAAAACAATTTTTCAAAAGAGGGAATTTAGCTGGTAAAAGCGAACTGTGAAAATCTTTTCTGGGTACATAATAAAGGGAATTTATGGCACTAGACAAACCAAAATATAGCATATATAGAGAGAGAGAATGACGAAATATAGGGAGGCCAGAAGAGTTGAAATGGTGTAGATTAGCGGTATATATAGCTAATGAGCTTCTAGATCTACATCTAACCTCGTTTTGCTATAATGTATATGTATATAAAAAATTTATGCAGGGTTATATAACAACCAACAAGGGAATTTTTTTGTATGTTTACTGTCACCTTTATCGGTTTGAGAAATGAGTATGATTGCAGAAAACGATAAGAAAGAAAAGCTGTAGAAGTAAATATGAGAATATAAGTAAGAAAAGAAGCAATTGGTGGCGACTAGAACCAGAATTATTGGCGGATGGATCAGTGAGTGGATGCATCACAAGCGTATCATGGCAGAGGAACGGCAGCAAATTGTACCAATGTAGTTTGTGTTGAATGAAGCATTAGAAGGTCATACTATATGTAGAGCGTTTGAGAAGTTGAAGATAAACGATAGATAAAATTTGCCCACAATTTATTGCCCTTATAAATGTCTAATTTACTCTGCGCAGAAAGTCGGGTGCAGTGTACTGTGAGAAATTCTCGGACGTCATTTCTTTTTTAAATATTGTTACTTTAATCTTCACCAAGTTTTAAACCCATGTTTGGTTGTCGGTTTATTAATAGAAATTTAGAAATTAAAAAATAAATAAATACTTTTAACTTTTTTTTTAAGTTTTTTAATAAAATAACTTCAAAAATAATTTTTACTTTTAGAAAGCCAATATATTTATGGAAATATAAATAGTACGTTTACAAAAGCACAATCAATAAAATATGCAAAAATAAAGTATACTCTTTAAAAATACAAAAGGATATATAAAAATATATAGAATTGACTTGCTAAAATATAAATTAGTGTATGAATATTATGATGTAGTGTGTATTATTTAGAGCCGTCAAAATGGGTCACAACCCGCGAGCCAACCCGGCCCGTCACAGGTTCGGGTCGGGTTGGGTTTGAAAAATACAACTCACTTATATGCGGGTCAGATTTCAACCCGGCTCATTTAGACCCGGCTCATGCGGGTTGAACCCGTGGTGAGCCGGGTTGGCCCACCTAACCCACTTACCTAATTTTATTTTTTTAATTTATTATTTTATTTATAGAACCCTAAGAAATAAAATACTTTATTCACTCACTATGTATACCAAAAAAGTAACCTCTACTCTCACAAATTACTTTCACGGTACTTGCTCTCATTTGACGGTGCTCTCACCCTCACTTCACTCAAATTATTCAAGGAGCAGGTAAAACACCCTTCCTTTTTTCTCACTTCTCTTTTTTTTGTTTCCAAAAACTCTATAATGAAGAAAATAGAGGTTTGCGAATTTGTTTTTTGTTCTGGGGGATTTGAAAACATGGAATAATTTTTTCATGTTTTGACATGCTTATATTAGATTTTGTTCATTTTATTTAAATAATTTGAGTATACATTATTTGAACAAGCTCTTTTTGATATCTTTGAATTTGGAAAATTATGTTACAGATTAAACTATTAATTTTTTGTTGATGTTGTTGAGTATTGTTTCTCTTTTTTTTGACTAATATTTTTTTCATTAATTGTCGGAATTGTTCTGATATTAGGAAAATCTTTATTAGTGAATTTGGAGACAACAAGAACAAGGGTCAAGGGTAACAACAAGAACAAAAAATGATGAATAGAAGAAACTTATTTGTATGTTTTTTGTGTTTGTTTTTGAATGACATTTGGATTATATTGTACTTTTTATTATTATTTGAATTGTCTTTAACATGATTTTTTGGGAGTGAAAATTGTTTAAATTTAAATTACAGAAAGTTTGTATTTTTTTATTTTAAAAAAAAGTAATTAATTGGGCTAGTGAGCCAACCCGTTTACCCACCAACCCATGGTGGGTCGGGCTGGGTTCAAGTTTTTCTGGCTCGCTAATAAATGAGTCGGGTTGGGTTGGCTCACTAAGTGACCAACCCGTGGTGGGCCGGGCCGGGTCGAGTCGGATTACCCGTTTTGACAGCTCTAGTATTATTAGACTCGTCTAATCAATATATTAACAAAATAGTTTTATATATATTGTAATATTTTGTCTAATTATATAATAGATAGAGTCATTTAATATGTATTAATATATTCATCTAATATGTGTATGAACATACTTGTCTAACATACATTGTTAGACTGATTTAATCAGTGTGTAGACAAACTTGTCTAATGTGTATTCTTAAACTTATCTAATCAATATATGGAATTATTCATCTAATATTATTTTGTTATACTTATCCAAACAATATGCAGACAAATTCTTCTAATGTGTATTGCTAGACTCATGTAATATTTTTTCTTATACTCATCTAATCAATGTATGAACAAACTAGTATAATGTGTATTTCAATATTTATCTAATCAATAAATGAACAAACCTCTCTATTGTGTATTAATAAACTCGTCTAATTTGTGTGTGGAAAGACTTCTCTAATGTATATTGTTAGAGTCATATAATCAATATATGAATGACTCGTCTAATTTGTATTGTTGGATTCGTTTAATTAATATATCGACAAATTCGTCTAATATTTTTTGTTTTGCTCATCTAATCAATGTATTCCTAAAATTATCTAATAATTTTTTATACTCGTCTAATCACCGTTTTAAATGACTTGTCTAATATTTTTTATTATACTCGTCTAATTATTGTATGGACAATCTCGGGCAAATATTTTGTTATATTCTTTCTAATCAATGTATGGAAAGACTCTTTGGGGATTTTGAACCCTTCTAGAGCTGTGGGTGAGGGTTTCCAAGCTGTTTAACTTACCTAATGTGGGTATCAAGATGCTTTAAATAATAATTGTGTTATTATGTGACTTCTGATGACTTGTAAGAGTGTTTCTGGTTGTTTAATGTATAATCAGAGGTTTCATGTGATAGTATGCAATGTTTGTGTGAAGTGTGTGTGTGTGTGTGTGTCATTACAAGAAATAATGAAATTACATACGGAATATTATATACGGATTTAAATCCGTATATAAAGCAGGAATTATATACGGAATTTATGTACGGACTAAAGAGAAGGTGTTATATACGGATTTATATACGGATTTTTATATACGGAATTTGTCCGTATATAAATTCCGTATATAACGTTGGCGCGTGGTGGCGGGAAAAGTACCCAAGGAGTTATCCGTATATAAAGTTTATTATCCGTATGCAGTTACAACGAAGTAGTTAACTGCGGATGTTATATACGGATGTGAAATTTATTTTTTTTAAAAAATAATTTTCTGAATTATTGGATGCTGGAGCTGCCTTTTCCCCTCTTTGTCTCGAACCCTCGAACTATCTTCTCTCGAGCCCTGTCTAACCCTCGAAGCTTCTTCTCTCAGGCCCTGTCTCTGGAACCCTTGAAGCTTTGTTCTGTCTTTCTCGAGCCCTTCATCAAACACTATCATACCTTCACTCACCTTTGTTCTCTAACCTCTTTTCTTTGGAGCTGTCAGTCGCGAGGCTTGGGTTCTGTCAAAGCCGCAGTTCTATCGAACCCTGTTCGAGGGTTTTTCCTTATCGTCGCCAAGGCCAAACAATCTCGGTCAGCGTCGTTCAATCTGGACTGTTCTCGCACTCGAACCCTAGGGCTCCGATTCTCGCACTCCGAGGTAAATTCCAGCATCGTTGAATCTCGGTGAGTTTGTGGTGAGTCAAGAATGTTGTTCCTTTAATATATATGTTTATTCATTCGGTGTTTAGTGGTTTAATGTTGCGTTGATCCACAAAGAAGAAGTTCGGTTGTGTAGCCATCTTTCAGTGTTCGTTGTTGTAGATTTCCTGAGTGATTGTTCTGGTAAGTAAATTTTGTTATTTTCCTAAATAATTTAATTTGTAAAATGTCAAAATCCTAAACCCTTTTCTTGTTTGTTATTGTCGGCACAAAATGGGGGTGTGATTTGGTTGGTGTGGAAAGCTTTAGTGCATTTTTAGGACGTTGAGTGCAGAGGTTT
>NW_014542174.1:0-3659 GCF_000741045.1 Vigna radiata var. radiata
ACTTGAACAAGATTCTTATTGATCGAATTGAAGATCATCTTAAGTTTATGACTAGTCTATGGGTAGACTGTGAAAAGCTAAAAGGAGTTAAATTTTTATTTAAAATAAAAGAAATTAAATATTTTTATTTGATTGTATTTACTTTTTGTGTTTTCAGTAAGGAGGAATAACGGGAAGAACAAAATATATAAAGAAAAAAATACAATANATGCAAAACACAATTAAAAAAATGCAGGAAGACTTCGTTCTTAAAGCTGACATGGAGAATTTCAAAACGCTGAACCAAGANACATTGAAAAAGATTGTGTCAAAAATACTGACAAACTGGACGAGAAATTAAGTGATGTTGATATCATATAAAAGAGCTTGTCCACTTTAATATGTGCTGTCAGCTANTTCTTAGACAAAATCTTTACTGTCATAACACGTGAACTATGTTTCTTAAGGTTTGTCTAAATAAGTCAGCTGTTATAGACCTTTTCCCTAAACGTGTAGCTGCTACTTCCTACTGCTGTTATACTTGCAGATGTTCATTAATTCAGTTCATTAGTATGTTGTGTTAAAAACCAAAACATAAATTCCATTACTGTAATCCTAGGTACTGTTGCTATTGTGTATTATGATGTTGCTAAANGGAAGTTTTCTTGTCGTGTTCCATTAAGTCCAATGATGATTCTTTCGGCTATGAGACGTNGNAAAAAAGTTAGTTCGAGTATTGTACGGTCTCTTTTGTGTTAAAAAAAATAATTCAAACAATAAAAAAATTTATTTAAAGTTTAGTATTTTTTGATAAAAGATTTGTGTNTTATTCTATTAAACTCTCTTCGTATTAATTATCCATTTTATTGATCTTTACGCATATTTGATTTAAATTATGAATATATTTTATTTTTATCCAAAATTATAATTATGTACGTTCTGTTTCAAGAATATCATAATTTGCATTTCAATTTTTCAAATTGAAGAACATTTGAAATTTATGATTTATCTATGAGAAGACTCNCAAAAATTAAAGTTAGGTGAATTTTTATCTATTTTTATTTAGAAAAAAGAATTAAATTTTGTTATTGGTTGTAGTTATTTTCTTTGATTTCAGTGAGGAGGGAAGAGGAAAAACAAGAAGAATCAGAAGTAAAAGAGCTGAAAAAGAATGGAGACTCACATGGACGATTTCAAAAAGGATAACAAAAAAGTATTGGGAGTGATAATGTCAAAATTACCTGAGGAAGTGACACCTACATAGACATACTTTCTGTGTCAAAGTTGCTTTGGTTATTTATGCTAGAAACGTGTTATTTTTTGTGGTTTTCTATGGTGAAGAAAAAATGAATATATGGTTAAAGAAATTTGAAAAAGAAATTTGGTTTTGTCCTTTTTAAACTAGANACTTNCCAACATAACTGAAGAGCTCAAACATTTGAAATTTGAGACATAGCTTTTGGAAGATTGAAAAATTATAATNTAGTATTTTGTTCCCATACATCACGAGGAGAACTTATAAATAAATATTAAATTCAAAAAATTGTGAATATATTTTATTTCGTACAAAATTATAATTGTGTATACTTTGTTTCAAAAATATGAAAAAATATCATAATTTGCATTTCAATATTTCAAACTACTTTGAAGAAGACCGAATTGAAGAGTATTTGAAGTTTATGACTAGTATATGAGAAGACTGTCAAAAACTAAAGTCCGGTAAATTTTTATTTAAAAAAAAAGAATTAAATTTTATTATTTGATTGTTGTTATTTTCTATGTTTTCAAAAAGGAGGGAAGAGGAAAAACAAAAAGAAACAAAGCTAGAAATAAGAAGAGCTAAAAAAAGAATTTAAAGAATGGAGGCTGACATGACGATTTCAAATAGGGTAACAAAGAAGCATTGAAAGTGATAATGTCAAAATTAGCTCACTAAGTGACACCTACATCACTACAAAAATTTAGATTTTTATCGGGGGTTATTTTTTCGTTTGTGGCGATTTTAACTCCCGGAAAGTATGTTATTCGGGGTTAAGAAAACCCCTGGAAAAGTTGTGTCACTATTAGTGGGAGTTTTGTCAAAATCGTCGGTATTAACGGGAGTTTTGCCAAAACCGCCGGTATTAGCAGGAGTTTTTTCAAAACCGCCGGTATTAACAGGAGGTTTTTCTAAAACCGCCAGTATTAACAAGAGTTTTGTCAAAACCGTCACTATTAACGTGAGTTTTGCCAAAATCGTAAAAAATAATCGGAATTTTGCCAAAATCACCGTAAATGTGTACAATTTTTTTTTAACCTTTGGTTGTAATACAATGGGATCATAATAAATTAGTTTTATTAACTATATAGACAATTAAATAATATTAACTAAAACTAAATATTATATATAAAATACATTGAAAGGGCCATTCACCGTGTTATCAGCATATCAAGCCCGATAGTTTTTGGATGTGAAGTAGCGTAGTTTTAAAAACTCAAAGTCCAGTACTGACTATTAGTAATGCCAAAATATAATGTGTAAGGGAAAGGCAACGTTTATTGTATAACCCAGTTTTACAGGGTAGTTGGTTAGACCTAAATTTGTATTCTAACATGAATTCCTAACTACTCTCCTTTTGTTATGCTTGTAATTCTTGTACATTATTGCTTTACATATTGAAACTAAATAGTCAGAATATCTAAATTGATGCATATGAAATAAAAATTATGCCTCTCCCTAACTTCTAGGTAGGTTACAAATACGGGCCCTACATTAGGAACTTCTCAATATTTCCATATTTTCAACAATTTCCTATTCTCCGATGGCAATACTGAGAAGTAGAGGAACTGTTGGAGGTCCTCATCGAGGCAGCGAAAGTCGCGCCATGAGCGAGGTAAGTCTCCACACTTATAAGCTACGGCCTTGAGTGTTCTGAAGTTTGAAGTTGATCAGACTCTGATACCACTGTTGGAGAGGTTCGACACACACGGTAAGATATTGTCCGTTTTGGACCACATCCTCACGAGTTTGCTTTTAGTACCACCCCAAAACACCTCTTACCATTGGAAGTATCTATGTGTATATAAACCCTTGACCAGTCCTTCTTTTACTTAATGTAAAACTTTGTTTGTACTCCAACATAAACTCCAACGTCATTGATACAAGGGGATCACAACTTTCAAAACAGACATTTAAACTTGAAGCAACTCAATTAAGTCTGTATTATGCAGAATAATCAGCTGCATCCTATTTTGCACACAATTGTAGAACAATGGCCAAAACGTTGAAGTTGATAAGCACTCATTTGATGCAATGAAACACTTCAACACTGAGCTATAACGTCTACGAAATGAAAATTGCTAACGGAACAAAAAGGCTATCTTCTATTCTCATTGGTTCGACCAAAAACCCTATAACCAGGTTGTACTACCTTGTACGTGTTGTTTTATTTTGTTACATTTTTAAAACACATAAGACATACTATTGAACTCAATCTCCTATTGTGTATCATTCTTGCTTGATCACCAAACATGCCCATTCATAGATTAGATCCCAATGACCAATTGTGTCCGATTCTAATGCATTTACCAAACACACAATTGTAGGAAAAAGTTAGCCAAAATACATTGAACATCATGCTAATGTTCTTGCTTTGATTTGAAAGAAACCAAGCCAAAAATGTTAACTCTGAAAGGAATAG
>NW_014542174.1:4984-6334 GCF_000741045.1 Vigna radiata var. radiata
CCTAATCATTGTTAATAACAGTACATCCCAAATCAGCAGGCTAACTGTGTCAATATTATGCATGCCTATCTAATACTTGATTAAGGGGGAAATTCAAGCATAAGTAAAAGTATATATAAAAGCAATGAAGCTGAGAAACTTGAATGCTCTGAATTCATTACAAAATTATCGTGTATCCTACCTGAATATATGGGCAAGGACAAATATTTCCAAAGTCCTACTTCCCAATTCTGTTAAACGCCTTTCATCCCGCTCAATAATCCTTGTTGAAATCCTCTCCAGAATCTCCATCCTGCAAAATTAAGAGAAAAAGGTTTCAAGTACATTCCAAAACTGAAAAGCCAAAAGCTCCATATTCATATATTTCACTGCCCTTAAAACCCCCAAGTTACTCATGCAAGACGTACGTGTAACACATGTCTTCAATTTTAACTAGGCCAAACATGTTTGTTATTAAAAATATATATCTTAAATATTAAAGCATATACTGCATAAATATAAGATAAGACATATATAGAAATATGGCACAAATATACTATGAGCTCAACCTAAATTCAAGTGACAAGGGAAAAAAATATTTGTTAGTGGTGTAGCAAATGGTAAAATAAAAAATATCAAGCATGCAAAAATTTATGAATAAATGAAGAACTACTCATTTGAAACTCCATAATAAAGACCGGAAATATAAGCTTCTGCAGCCAAAATCAATTTTCTAAAAATTAAATTGCAGATATTTCTTTTCAGGCAGAATTGTGTTTTAACTGATGCAAAAGAATTCCCTGAGTTTGACTCATAGTAGCGTAGCTTCCAACGTGGAAGAAATAAGCTCTACAGGTAACATAAACATCAGTATTAAATTTAAACATGAACAAAATTATCTTATTATCACTTGGGCCTTTTGTGTTTTTTTTTTTCAAAATGTAAAAAGTTAAGGGGGTTACTCCCTGTACCTCCCCAATTCCATCCCCCACCCCCCATTCCATTTTTATCCTTTGCTCTATTTTTTCTATTCCAATTTTATCCTTTAGCAAAAATTTATATTTAGAAATAAAATTTTGTGATTTTATTCTCCCACCCCCACATAACCTATTTATTCTTTTTTTTTTATCTTCATGCTTTCATCTTTACGTTTTCTTCTCAGGAATTCTTTGTTCTATTTTTCTAGAAATTCTTTCTCCCATTCTTGTTAGAAAAGAAGAAAGAATGAAATATTGTATTTCTTATTGAATAATAAGGAGAGAGTACAATTGATATATATAATTATTTAGAGCAATATAAAAAAGGAATATAAGTATAAAAATATATGAACATAAATGCACAGATATGAACAGAGAATAAAATAATTCCAAT